>NC_041380.1:312215968-312286520 GCF_002162155.2 Triticum dicoccoides | reverse complement strand
GTTAATGGGCCTCATGGGCCATAGTGGAGAGAGGGAGGCAGGCCAGAAGAGGTGGCGCGCGCCTCCCCCTGCCCAATCCGAATTGGAAAAGGGGTGGGGGCACAACCCCCCTTCCTTCTCCCTCCCCCTCTTTCCCCTTTCCCCCTCTCCTTTGGAAGGAAGGGGGGCGAATCCTACTAGGAGTGGAGTCCTAGTAGGACTCCCCCCTTGGCACGCCTCCTCCTGGACGGTCACGTCCTCCCCCTCTCCTTTATATACGGGGGTGGGAGCACCCCAAAGACACATCAATTGTTCTCTTAGCCGTGTGCGGTGCCCCCTTCATAGTTTACTCCTCCGGTCATAGCGTCGTAGTGCTTAGGCGAAGCCCTGCGCGGATCACATCACCATCACCTTCACCACACCGTCGTGCTGATAGAACTCTCCCTCGACCCTCTGCTGGATCAAGAGTTCGACGGACGTCATCAAGCTGAATGTGTGCTGAACATGGAGGTGCCGTACATTCAGTACTTGGATCGGTTGGATCGTGAAGACGTTCGACTAAATCAATTGTGTTAACCTAAAGCTCCTCTTTCGGTCTACTAGGGTACGTAGACACACTCTCCCCCTCTCGTTGCTACGCATCTCCTAGATAGATCTTGCGTGAGCGTAGGATACTATGTTTCCCAACAAGAAACAACAGGAAAATCAACTCAACGAAGAACGAAAACAAGCAGGGGACACAAGATTTAACAAGGAAGATCCCTCCAACACGAAGGGGAAAAACCATGGGCGCTACCCAGCCAAACTTCACTATATCGGGGGAGGTTAGAAACGCCGAGGATTTACAACTAATCGACTTATCCCGTGAGGCGGCCATGCAAGAGAGAGAGAGAGAGAGAGAGAGAGAGAGAGAGGCGACATGGCCATCCTAGTAATTGCGGAGAACAAATTTGTGGTGCGGTTGTCCTATTTTACATCTCTATTGAAGCATTAGTGTCTATTTTACATCGTCTGTTGGATTTGGAGATTTTTGGTGATGTAAAAAATCACTTTTGGTTGATGCAAATTTTACTCGAAGCACGAGTTGATGATGTATTTTACATCATCTATTGAAGGTGGTTTTACACCATCTAGATTATTTAGTACATGTGTTTTAAATTTTGCACAATGATGATCTAGTTCAATCGATGCACCGCAGTCGATGGAACTAGCTGCACAACAATAAAGCAAGTTTATCGAACCCAAAGTTTATGCGGAAATACCCGATGGCTCTCAGTTGCCAACGCACCCAAATTGGAAATAAAATTTTGAAAATAGCAAAAGAAATTAGAAGTTTCTAAAACTTCTTAAAAAAATCATGATCTAGTATTTTACTTATGTGAAATGTTTCACGACCAAGTGGCGAGTTTGGTAAGCTACCAACAAAAAAATTCAAGGAATGGTTTGATGAAGAAATGACTTTAGTGGTATTTTAGATGAAAATAAATAAAGTTGATATTGTTACTATTCACGTTGTACTTGTATATTTTTGGGAAACGATATTTTTCAACCGATTGATACTGTTGCGCGTCATGTGGGCCCCCACACTATTTTCCCCTTTCACTCCTGAAGCTTCTCTCGTCCACTCACGCGGGTCGAGCCCTTGGGACGGCTTCCACGTGCTCGATGAGCACGTCTTTCCGCAGACCAGGAGGTGCCGGAAGGCCGATGAGAAGCTCATTGCAAGGCCGATGAGAAGCTCGTCCTTGCAGAGATAGCTGTTATGGGATATGTTCTGCACCTATTTGCGCAATATCGCAAAAGCGTTTTGTTCTATACCCTTTTAGGGGGTTTTGCAGTATAACATAAACATTTTTTGCGGTATCAATTTTTAGCAGCTGGGATGCTCTTAGTCGCTCGAAATCACTAATTAAGGGGTATCCCTTGCAAAGGTCAGTCCCACCTTTCCAAGTCACAACAAGTGGTGCACTGCATGCGCGTCACTTGTTGTAACTTGAGAGTTTTCTTTTTTTCGTGAATTCATTTACTCAAAACGTTTTATCTCTTAAACCGTGCGTCCAAATTCCGAACCATTTTCACCATCGAATTTCCCATGTCGAGATCTTCGAAATTAGATCCATGTTAATAGGTTTTGATATTTTTTCATGAAAAAACCCGGAAAAAAAAAAGAGCTGGAAGTAAAAAAACGTGATTTTTTTCTTTCCGAGGGGCATTGTTGTGGCTCTCACAGAAGCAAATCTGTGCCTCCACAAGAAGAAAATCTGTGTCTCTCATGAAAGCAAAAAAAAGTGTTTCCCTTTCTAAGAGGCATAGCCGAAATAAACCTGTGCCTCCACGAGAAGCAAATCTGTGCCTCTAGTAGAAGCAAAAAAAGTGTTTTTCCTTTCCTCTCGTAAAAGCAAATATATGTCTCTCATGGAAGCAAAAAAACGTGTTTTTCTTTTTCTTTTTCGAGAGGCATAAGTGCGCTCTCACTGATGCAAATATGTGCCTCCACAAGAAGCAAATATGTCCCTCTTACAAAAAAAAGACATGTTTTTTCTTTGAATTTTTTTCCTTCAAAACCTATGGAAAACCGGGCAGAAACTGAAAAGGCGAAAACCCTAAAAAATCATTTAAAACCCGAAAACACGTACAGGAAAAAATCCTGAGAAAGTGCCCAGCATGAGACATGTGGCGACGGCTTCTGCACAGGGTATCCCATAGTTTGTTGAATGGGACATGTAGTTACATTTTAGGGGTATAACCAAGTTTTATTGCTCAAAATGCACATGATATGGGATACAAAATGGATCATGGGGTTGGACCAACCAGATATGTCGCCCCTGATCAAGAGAATGCAAAAAACTTGGCTAACCTATCGGCGTTGCTATTAGCAGCTCGGCCTTCAAAGGAAAAAATACAATTAAAAATCGAGACCTAATTTTAATCTCCGTGATGATATTCCCATGTGCTCCCTGACTTCCTTTCTCTATGTACTTGACAATCTGTTTCGAATCTGTGGCTACAACAAAATTTTGAAGCATCAGATCTTCTGCTAGAGACAAAGCTTCCCGACATGCAATAGCTTCTAGTGTTGTTGCATCATTTATGCCATAAATTACCAAGGAGGAGCTTCCCGTATAATTTCCTTCTCCATCACGACATACAGCCGCCGCCGCACCCCTCACCTGATTTCTTGCAATGGACATATCCACGTGTATTTTCATATATCCTGGTGCGGGTGCCTTCAGTCTCACCCTTATTCTACCCGGCAACCCAGTGGTTCCGAAACTTCTTGCATGTTCCATATTTAGCTCAGCAATGAATCTGCATATAAAACCATGTGTGGTCGATGGCTCTGAAAAATCTCATCATGAATTGCCTATCATTGTGCCCACCAGATGGCCCAAGAGTGTGACAACCAATCTTACAAACGAAACATGTGATAATGTATCTATCATTGAGAAAATCCACTGTCTCGCACTGGGTTCAGTTGTCTCGCATAGGTGTTCTGCAAAATCTCCATCAACCAAAGCCCACACACATCTAGCCATCGAACACTCTAGCAAAGAGTGTCTCCAAGAATCCTCCGCACCACACAAGACCACAAGTACCCGTGGTTGACATTTTCCTGTAAGCTCTAACATCTTCTGTGGGGAGAGAATGTTTCGCCAAACGCCATAAGAACATTCTTACTTTACCTGGGACCGGAGTTTTCCACACAAAATTCCATGAAGCCGAGTCACGATCCGTACTGGAAGATCCCAACAGCCCCAAGCCCCTCTCCTTATCTTAGTATCTATCATCATTCTATACGCAGATCTCACAGTAAACATCCCACTTTTCTCAAAGTTCCAAGCCCAACTGTCAGCGAGATGTCTGTTGTGCAAAGAGGTATGCCGACGATAGCAGGGATATCAATTGACAAGCACAATTCCTCAGATCTCACACGATCCCATGTAGCAGATGTATGGTCAATAAGATGCGACACAAGTTTTGGAGGGTTACCAACTCTGCACCTTTAGGTCTCATCATAACATCCCTAGGTATCCAGTTGTCCAACCAAATGTTAGTCGTTTCCCCCTTACCTATTCTTCTTATAAGACCTTGTTTCAGTATGTCTCGACCTTCAATTATTGACCTCTAGATTTGGCTTGGGTGACTTCTCAGTTCGGCATTGAGAATTGAACCATTAGGGAAGTAGACACTGCGCATAATGCTCGCACTGAGTGAATCGGGAGTTTGCAGGAGTTTCCTCATTTGCTCCACCAGCACTAGCCCTGAAAAACAGCAGGTTGTCATCTGCAAATAATAAATGGTTAACTGGCGACGCCGAAGGAGCCACCTGAACACCATTCAGGTTGGATGACTCGTCAAATGATTTTAAAAGGCACGAAAGGCCATCTGCTGCTATCAAGTATAGATATGCGGAAATTGGGTCTCCCTGTCGAATCCCACAAGCCACAAGATGGTTTAAACACCTGCAACTTTTTGCCATTGAACAACACTGAGAATTTGACTGTTCTGACCAAACTCATCACAATGTCAACCCACCTTTCCGTGAAGCCAAGTTCTAACATAATTGCTTGCAAATAGTCTCACTCGGCTCTGTCATATGCTTTCATTATATCCAGCTTTAGAGCACAATGTCTGTTTTTTTACAGTGTTTTTTTTTATGAAATGAAGGCACTCGAAGGCTGTAAAAAAAATTGAGTGCTTCGTAGGCTGCAATTATGTTGGCAGTAATAAGTCTACCTAGTAGGCCGTTAGCCCGTGTCCATCCATCAGCCGCGTCGACATCTTTTCCGGCCCACATACTCTCTCTTCTTTGCCTAAAAAGAGTTAATTGCGCTTTTGGTGCATAAACTTGCATTTGGTGTACAAATTCATACATAAACTTGAAAAATGACACAAATAGGTCCAACAACTTGTGTTTCAGGTACATTTACCTACATTTTCGTCATTTCACGTTAGTCCTCCGTTAACCTGTGCATGAGCTGGCCCACACTACATACATGTGTGTGGATGCCACCTGTCAGTGGCGTACAAAACATAAACTAACAGCGTCTCAGTCGGATTCGAAGTAGCAACGTCTCCTCACACACATCAAAGGATTAGCCACTGCACCAGCGGCCACTCTTTGTTATTTAGGACATGATGTCTTCTATATACTCTATCCGGTAATGGATTTGAATCCAAAATATGTATTGCGTGGGATTTGCTGCTTGCGTGCCTTTATCATCACCCCTTTTTTCCCTGTCCAGTGAGTACTGAAGAAACTCGGAATTTTTCAGTATTTTTTGTTCGAAGTTCTTGAATAAATTTCAAATTTGAATTTATTAAGTGCAAACACATCTTCATTTTTTCTATTAAAATGTTGAACATAACGCTAAAAGGGTCCACTTTTTTGCAAGATGGTTCACCCGCCATTTCACTTGGAAGAAAGTTGTTATGTGAAAAAAAATGCATATGAGCTCTATTTTACAATATTTGATCTTCTAAATAAAAAAATAAAAGACATTCAGTGCTCACCTGTTTTTTTAAAGCATTGAATATAACGCTAAAAAGGTTCCATTTTTGCAAGTTTGTCGCCTTATCACTTGTAAGAAAGTTGTTATGTGGAAAACATATGCATATGAGCTCTATTTGACAATATCTGACCTTTTAAATTAAAAAAAAGAACGATATCAAAATCGTTTGGTGCTCACCATTTTTTTAAAGGGTCGAATATAACGCTAAAAGAATATAACGCTAAAAAGGTCCGGTTTTTGCAAGATGGTTCGCCGGCCTTATAACTTGGAAGAAAGTCGTTATGTGAAAAACATATGCATATATATGAGCTCTATTTGTCAATATCTGACTTTTTAAATCCAATAAAAGAACAATATAAAAAACATTCTGTGCTCACTGATTTTTTGAAAAACATTGAATATAACACTAAAATGGCCCAGTTTTGCAAGCTGGTTCGCGCATCTTTTCACTTGGAAAAAAACTGTCATGTGAAAAATATATGCATATGAGCTCTATTTGACAATACCTGACCTTTTATATTCAAAATAATAATTTTATTTGACTAATATCAAAAACATTCTTTGCTCACCGAATTTTTGGGTAGTCACTGGACCAGGGGAAAAAAGTGGTGATGAGAGACGCACGCAAGCAGCAAATCCCGTGCAATACATATTTTGAATTCAAATCCATTACCAGATACAAAGAGTGGCTGGTGGTGCAGTGGCTAATCTTTGATGTTTGCTTGGAGAAGTTGCTAGTTCGAATTCTGCTGTGGAGGGGCTACTTATATATATATATATATATATATATATATATATATATATATATATATATATATATATATATATATATATATATATATATATATGTTTGTTTCTATGCCACAGACAGGTGGGATCCACACACATCTATGCAGTGTGGGCCAGCTTACATGCACAGTTTAATGGACGACTAACGGCCATTGACGAAAATGTAGGTAAATGTACCCGAAACACAAGTTGTTAGATCGATTTGTATCATTTTTCAAGTTTATATATGAATTTGTACATAACGTGCAAGTTTATGTACCAAAAGCGCAATTAACTCTAAAAAAAATACTCTGTCTTCTCCACTCGTCGTCTCTCATTTTCCAATTTCCAGGAGGGCACACCACATCACACGGCCGCCCACGACCGATCTTGGCGGCTCCTCCCCTCGCGGCCGGGGCAGCGAAGCCGGAGAACCAAGATGCCTCTATGGCATCACCGGTGCTTCCCTGCAGCGCGCCTGCCCTCGGTGAGTACGCATTTTGTGTGTGCCTGCGTTCGATCCCCTCCAAAGCTAGATTTATTCATGTGATAGGACAGATAGGTGTTCAATTACTCCTCCGCATGGTACTGGGCATGAACGACAGTACAGTTTATGGTCTACATCGCACAGTCGTACTCATGTGCACTGAGTTGCTTATCATTTTTGCAGCATAACAAGTTGCGTCGGTACTGTTGCTAAGCATAATGCTAATTCGGTTTGAGTTAAGGGCTGCAAGTAGTACTGGATGTGGTATGGTATTTCTTTCATAGGCTACAAGTTTGCCGATTCGCTGCGCACATTTGACATGGCCACATGTAGAGCTCTAGGAAAGCCTTTTTCAGCAATTCCTATGCCACTTGATTTTTCTAGGCATGGTTAACCCGATGGTTTAACTTTGCATCTAACGTGATGTCCCTTTTCTTGGTTCCTCAATCCCAATTTTTTTTTATAAACCGGAATAGACTGAACTCTTTGTATTTTGCTTTGCTATTTGGCTTTCTAATAGGGAAAAATATATTTTTCGTCCTCAAACTCTATCGAAAATATAGAAATGATCCCCCAACTTTGAAACCAGCAAAATTTAGTCCCTCAACTTATCAAACCGGATTAGTTTAGTCTCTAATACCGCTTTTTGTGGTTTCCTGCTGACATGAAGCTGGTTTTGACTAAAACTTGACACGTCATACAAGTTTGACCGCCGTGTAACTGTCCTTGAACTCGCCACGGAGCGCAGCTTGCCAGTTCAGGGCGCTACTGTAGGAGGGCTAGCAAGGAGCGCCCGGCGCCGGTGGCCACAGCCTGCAGGATGAGCCACAGCGAGTAGAAGCAGCTGCCCGTGCAGAGCACCGAGCCCATGTCGCAGCTGCCGCTGCCGCGGGAGAGGAACGGTGGTTGTCCCGGTGGGAGTGTCGGGCGGCGAGGTTAAGATGAGTGGATGTGCCAGGGTTTGACCTGGGCGTCCTTATGTAAGATGAGGAGCATGGCGCTGCCCAAGTGCCCATGCTGAGGAGTTCATGGAAACTGCCTCGTACAACACGGCCAGGGGGTTCATGGAAACTGCCTCGTGCAACATGGCATGCCGAGCAGGTTACCTTGGCCTGGCCTGCGATGGTGCATCCCCTTCAGCTCCTCGTACCCGTCGTCATTGACGCCTCCGTGCGGGGTGCGGCAGGCGCGTGACCTCCTCGTGCATGCGCCGCTCGCAGCGCAGGTTGGCGGCCAGGAGCCAGAAGAACCAGGTGAGAGCGGAAGACGTCGTTTCTTTCTCGGCCGGCATGAAGCTGACCACAACATCCAGCGGGAACCTCCGCTTCGCGTCCGGCGGGCCGAACATCTTGCCGAGCTCGTCGCCGCTGCGAACCACGATAGCAGGTGCTGCTCTTGCTCGTCGTCCTCGGCCGAGCTCCGATGACGTTGGATGCTCTGTGGCGGCCGAGCTCGGCCCGCCGCTGCGACGTGCTCATGCTCACCACCTGGCTCCGGTATGGGCGCCACGAGGTGCGGACGAGTTCGACTCCGATGCCGCTGCCACCCGACGATCCCTCGTCACTGCCTTCTGCTCGCCGCCGCCACAAGCTCTGAATCGCTCAACCTCAGGACGGAGGCATGCCGCCAGGAGCGGCTGACACCGCATACCATGTGCTCGACAAAATGGCTACAACAATGATAAGAGGAAATGAAGGAGTAAATATTGCCATGTGGACGAAGAGAGGTCAAAACCAGGCCACGCCAACTCAAAAACCACTTCAAATGAGCAGAGGGACTAAACTAATCCGATTTGGCAAGTTGAGGGACTGAGTTTTGCTGGTTTCAGAGTTGAGGGACCATTTCTATATTTTCGAGAGAGTTTAGGGGCAAAAAATATACTTTTCCCTTTCTAATAAAACCCAGACTATGAGAGGGCCACCTTTGCTCTGAAAAACCCCGGAATTTGCTGTGGGAAAAGACTTTATTTTGAGATTTGAAATAACATTCTTGGAGTTCCATTTGAAAGAAAAAGAAATTAAGCCTATCGGGAAACCACCTATTCTTAGTACCTACTGACTGGACTAGTGTTATGACATTATTTTTCGAACGGTAGTGTTATGAGTTATGACTTTATTTGATTGTTGTTTCCGTGCAATTCGTTGCGGTGTTCAGATTAAGTAGATGGCCTTGATGTGTTCATAGGGTTTCAAATGAGTTGTGACTTCCGATGCCAGGCCAAATAGTTGTATGGTTGATTGACCTGCTCGATGGGCCAATAACAAGTAATGTCAACCTATTAGACTGTGAGTAGACTAACTGGTACTGTGGTACTGGTATATATAAGTGTAGCGCCCAAATAATCTTTAAGAGGTCTTATAGTTAGGAACAGAGGGAGTATCTCTTAAGGTACTTCTACAGTATCTTCTATTGTTATAACATAAAATTTCTATAACACCTGAAATTTGCCAGCATTGTCTTGTTCTCTTTGATTTTTTTTTTCAAATGGCTGAACTGTTCAAACATCTGAAACCTAAATGAGCTTTCACCGCACAAAACCAGAGTCATTATTAACTTGGTAACATACAAAATACTGGTGCATCACCAACTTCTTAACATGCAAAATACTGGTGCATTATTCCAAGTAGTAATTTATTGCTAATACAGTAGCACACATAGTTTTGGAAATTAACAAGCACACACTTTTCTTGGGATAGCAAATACGGCTTATTTGCTCCATCAACAAGATTATCATCACACACACACACACACACACACACACACACACACACACACACACACACCATATGGTTTATATAATTGAGGAGCACACAGTTCCCTTGTGTATGCCTCTAAGTATAGAATAGCACGACATTGCCATGGTGCAGCTCAGAGCTCACACATCAGACCAAGTGATCTTAAATTCTCCGATGTTCTTGTTGAGCCCCACGATGTTGTTTGCACATGGTGGCTCAAAGTTGTGTTCCTTGTCACAGCCATGCACCGAGTCACACTCGTCGACGACCTTGGCCAGCACGGACCGCCTGTTCCCGCTGATGCGGATCATCTTGTTGCACCGACGTGTGCCGTCGAGGCGCAGCCACCCAGTAGACAGCGCCACCACCAGCTCGCTGTCCTTGTGGTAGCGATCGTCACAGAAGGACGGCCCACCACCGTCACCCCCGCGGGCAAAGCTGTTCAGCGTCAAGGTTGCCACTGTCTTGGAGGACACTGGGGGCGAACACCTGAACTGCGGGTAGCGGTGGCGGGGAATACAGCAGTCGGAGCCATTCTCCTTGTTGCACTTGCCAGCCTTGCCGTAGAGGAAGCCGCTGATATGGCAGCGGCCACCACTGGGCTTTGGCACGCGTTTGTTGGCTGTGGACGATGCGACACCATGGATATGGAGAGTGATTACCTGCAAGAGCACAAGCACAGCTAGTAGCTTCGGGTTAGTCATGCTATTTGCCACCTTAAGCTTGTGAGCTTTCGATTGAACTATTGCTTGATGCTCAAGTGTATGGGTGGGTACTCTATATAGAGCTCAGAAATCAGCAATTGCTATGCAATTTCATGGGCGCCAAGTTCTTGATGATTGGCTGCACATATTTGGCGTGCTATCATATAGAGCTCTGGGCAAAACATTTCAGCAATTACTATGCTACCGTGTGTTCACCACACTATACCACTGGTTTAACTAGGCATGTAACATACTGTCCCTTTTCTTGGTTTGTCAACTCCAAGGTTAGTTTCTGAGCTTGACAAGAAAATTGATGTGTAATTATTCCATCGTCGTCACATTTTTTTTCCTGTGTTTGTAATGTGAATTACATTATTACTCGGTAGTAGCTTTAGTGATTAATATAATTATATTTCGAATAGAATGGTAGTTGATGAATTGCGAGGAAATCATTCTGCTGGTTGAAACTGGCATCGTATGGTTTCTGTAAGTTTGTGTTGTTTCACTGTTAAAAGGAGACTTGAAAAGGCTTAATATTTAAAACAGAGACTAACAGATGGAGCATAAAATAAATGGAGAACCGAGTGTATAACTGAACATTTTGGCCCAAAAAAGTCAGCATGTTTGTCCTGGTTTGATCAATTATACTGGAAATATGGTTTGATTGTTTGACCGTCTCAGATTTCGTGGACACTGGAGAATTGAGAAAAACCGCATCCAAGTGTGTGTTTCTGGATGATTTGGCTCCCGGGATTGGCATTGCAAGTTTGGGGGTTGTCTGTGCATCACAAATTACTCCATAGAAGTAGCTCTAACATATTGAGCACAAATTACAAATATCATATTTACAGGGACAATGCATATTCCTATTTTAACTCTGTACATGATATATATCACTCACTTCTCTCGTATGCCTGCTACGCAGTTCTGCTGTTTACTCCTCTGACCAGGTGATCTCATCCATGCCGACGTTCTGGTCGAGCCCCAGGGCATTCCACACCGCCGGTGAGGCATCAACGATGTTATTATCGCACGGAGGCTCGTAGTTGTGGTCGGCGTCACAGCCATACACGGAGTCGCACTCGTCCACCACCTTGGCATACACGGACTTGTCGTTAGCGGTGATCTTGATGCGATGGCCGCAACGTGCCATGTTCTTGAACCAGCCGGTGGAGAGCGCAACGACCAGTTCCTTGTCGCTGTGGTAGGAGTTGTCGCACTCTGACGGGCCACCGCCATCCTTGCCCTTCTCGAAGCTGTTGAGCGTCAGGACGGCCTTGGTGGTCGCCGTGACCGGCGGCGAGCAGTGGTACTGCGAGTACCTCTTACCGTCTTGGCAACAATCCGGGTCATTGCTCTTCTCGCAGTTGCCGGACCTGCCTGGGAGATAGCCGCTGGCACGGCAGACCCCGAGGCCGGGGCGAAGGGAGGAGGCAATGTGCGACGTGGAGAGCGTGACCAGCAGGAAGACCGCGGCGGTGGCTAGAGCTCTGATTCCTGGTGTGTTTGGCCCTTGTTTTCGGAATTGCTGTGTGCGCATCCGCTTTTGTAGTGACCCTTGCTGCTAGTAGTGCTAGGTATGAACATTGCCAGGTTGTTTGCTACGGCAATTCTTTGTTGTGTTCAGATTATGAATACTTGATGTGTGGACGTACCGTATCCTCTCGTATGGGCTTCTGATTCGGGTTCCAAATGTTATCTTGTCACAATTTAATAACCCGCTAAACGGGCTGAACACGTTTACTTGGTGTAGCCGATTACATGTTTTTTTAATAAAGGGGTTGCCCCATACCTCGTTGTTTGCTCATGAACATGTCACTGTGTACCACTGGCATTGTACGCATGACACATAACCGAAGGAGTCTCACCAGAAGCACGACACACAAAACACGACGACAAGGTCATTTGGAGACCCGAAGCTCCATACGTCCAAAAGGGACCCCATCAGGGCGTGTAGTGAATATGGCTGCCCCAGGTCAACCTAATTGTCCCTAGGGTTTCGGGGTTCGTCACCCTCCAACACAAAGAACAAACAAGGTGCTGGAATTTTGTCTATTTTGAGCCTAGCTCAATAGCAGTTTCAGAAATTCCTAACAAATCCTAGAGGCCCACGCAGCCTATTCGTGCAAGACAAGAAGTGGAACTAAAGTTTAGTCCCACATTGCTAGTTTAGAGGGAGTTGGACCTCTTTATAAGGGAGGCTCTTTCTTCACATGTATGAGGATGAGAACAAGAGAGACATCCACGCGCGCTCCTCCTCCGCCGCCCACCACGCCTCGCCACGACGCGGGTTGCGGGAATGAGCTGAGTCGATGTCTTGCTGTAGTGGAGATTGAATACAAACGGCGCACCTCTTCGCCTGCTGCCTGCCTCCTTCTCTTGCACCTATAAAAGGGAGGTCGCTCCTCTCTACGATCTTCATATTTCCAACAATCCAAAAACCTTATTATAGGCAATTTACACCAAGTGGTTTTGCTGCTTCCATGAGACCTTCTATGTTTGAGGGTATTAAGAGGTGGCGCGTGAGAGCAGTCTTATGGTTTCAAACCATGACTTGCTATGACGCCACTCTTGGCAAACCTAAAGTGGGAGCATGATGACCAACAGGAACAAGCTTTTCAGAAAATGGATACTCTGTTTAAGGTTGCTCTCTTGAGTGTTCTTGGTGAGAACATAGTTGATGCATATGCGTCAACTGACAATGGAAAGGATATGTGGGGCGCACTCGAGACCAAGTTTGGGGTCTCGGATGCTGGCACTGAGCTGTACATCATGGAGCAATTCTATGATTACAGGATGACTGAAGAGCGCTTCGTGGTTGAGCTGTTGGAAATATGCCCTAGAGGTAATAATAAATTAGTTATTATTATATTTCCTTGTTCATGATAATCGTTTATTATCCATGCTAGAATTGTATTGATAGGAAATTCAGATACATGTGTGGATACATAGACAACACCATGTCCCTAGTAAGCCTCTAGTTGACTAGCTCGTTGATCAATAGATGGTTACGGTTTCCTGACCATGGACATTGGATGTCGTTGATAACGGGATCACATCATTGGGAGAATGATGTGATGGACAAGACCCAATCCTAAGCATAGCACTAGATCGTGTAGTTCGTATGCTAAAGCTTTTCTAATGTCAAGTATCATTTCCTTAGACCATGAGATTGTGCAACTCCCGGATACCGTAGGAATGCTTTGGGTGTGCCAAACGTCACAACGTAACTGGGTGGCTATAAAGGTACACTACAGGTATCTCCGAAAGTGTCTGTTGGGTTGGCACGAATCGAGACTGGGATTTGTCACTCCGTGTGACGGAGAGGTATCTCTGGGCCCACTCGGTAGGACATCATCATAATGTGCACAATATGATCAAGGAGTTGATCACGGGATGATGTGTTATGGAACGAGTAAAGAGACTTGCCGGTAACGAGATTGAACAAGGTATCGGGATACCGACGATCGAATCTCGGGCAAGTACAATACCGCTAGACAAAGAGAATTGTATACGGGATTGATTAAGTCCTTGACATCGTGGTTCATCCGATAAGATCATCGTGGAACATGTGGGAGCCAACATGGGTATCCAGATCCCGCTGTTGGTTATTGACCGGAGAGTCATCTCGGTCATGTCTGCATGTCTCCCGAACCCGTAGGGTCTACACACTTAAGGTTCGGTGACGCTAGGGTTATAGAGATATTAGTATGCGGTAACCCGAAAGTTGTTCGGAGTCTCGGATGAGATCCCGAACATCACGAGGAGTTTCGAAATGGTCCGGAGGTAAAGAATTATATATAGGAAGTGCTGTTTCGGCCATTAGGACAAGTTTCGGGGTCACCGGTATTGTACCGGGACCACCGGAAGGGTCCCGGGGGTCCACCGGGTGGGGCCACCTGCCCCAGGGGCCACATGGGCTGTAGGGGGTGCGCCTTGGCCTATATGGGCCAAGGGCACCAGCCCCAAGAGGCCCATGCGCCAAGAGTAGAGGAAAAGGGAGAGTCCTAAAGGGGGAAGGCACCTCCGAGGTGCCTTGGGGAGGATGGACTCCTCCCCCCCCTTGGCCAAACCCTTCCTTGGAGGAAGGGGCAAGGCTGCACCCTCCCCCTCTCCCTTGGCCCTATATATAGTGGGGGGAAGGGAGGGCAACCATACCAAAGGCCTGGCGCCTCCCTCTCCCTCCCATGACACATCTTCCTCCTCCCGCAGCGCTTGGCGAAGCCCTGTTGGAATCCCGCTACTTCCACCACGCCGTCGTGCTGCTGGATCTCCATCAACCTCTCCCTCCTCCTTGCTGGATCAAGGCGTGGGAGACGTCTCCGTTCCGTACGTGTGTTGAACGCGGAGGTGCCGTCCGTTCGGCGCTAGGATCATCGGTGATTTGGATCACGACAAGTACGACTCCATCAACCCCGTTCTCTTGAACGCTTCCGCTTAGCGATCTACAAGGGTATGTAGATCCACTCCTCCCTCGTTGCTAGATGACTCCATAGATAGATCTTGGTGACACGTAGGAAAATTTTGAATTTCTGCTACGTTCCCCAACAGTGGCATCATGAGCTAGGTCTATGTGTAGTTTCTATGCACGAGTAGAACACAAAGTAGTTGTGGGCGTTGATTTTGTTCAATATGCTTGCCGTTACTAGTCTTATCTTGATTCGGCGGCATCATGGGATGAAGCGGCCCGGACCGACCTTACACGTACTCTTACGTGAGACTGGTTCCACCGACTGACATGCACTAGTTGCATCAGGTGGCTAGCGGGTGTCTGTCTCTCCCACTTTAGTCGGATCGGATTCGATGAAAAGAGTCCTTATGAAGGGTAAATAGCAACTGGCATATCACGTTGTGGTTTTTGCGTAGGTAAGAAACGTTCTTGCTAGAAACCCATAGCAGCCACGTAAAACATGCAAACAACAATTAGAGGACGTCTAACTTCTTTTTGCAGGGTATGCTATGTGATGTGATATGGCCAGAAGGATGTGATGAATGATATATGTGATGTATGAGATTGATCATGTTCTTGTAATAGGAATCACGACTTGCATGTCGATGAGTATGACAACCGGCAGGAGCCATAGAAGTTGTCTTAATTTATTTATGACATGCGTGTCAATATAAACGTCATGTAATTACTTTACTTTATTGCTAACCGTTAGTTGTAGTAGTAGAAGTAATAGATGACGTGACAACTTCATGGAGACACGATGATGGAGATCATGATGATGGAGATCATGGTGTCATGCCGGTGACAAGATGATCATGGAGCCCCAAGATGGAGATCAAAGGAGCTATATGATATTGGCCATATCATGTCACTATTATTTGATTGCATGTGATGTTTATCATGTTTATACATCTTATTTGCTTAGAACGACGGTAGTAAATAAGATGATCCCTCATAAAATTTCAAGAAAGTGTTCCCCCTAACTGTGCACCGTTGCGACAGTTCGTAGTTTCGAAGCACCACGTGATGATCGGGTGTTAGATTCTTACGTTCACATACAACGGGTGTAAGACAGATTTACACACGCAAAACACTTAGATTGACTTGACGAGCCTAGCATGTGTACAGACATGGCCTCGGAACACAGAAGACCGAAAGGTCGAGCATGAGTCGTATGGTAGATACGATCAACATGAAGATGTTCACCGGTGTTGACTAGTCTGTCTCACGTGATGATCGGACACGGCCTAGTTGACTCGGATCATGTAATCACTTAGATGACTAGAGGGATGTCTATCTGAGTGGGAGTTCATAAGATGAACTTAATTATCCTGAACATAGTCAAAAGGTCTTCGCAAATTATGTCGTAGCTCGTGCTTCAGTTCTACTATTTAGATATGTTCCTAGAGAAAATTTAGTTGAAAGATGATAGTAGTAATTATGCGGACTAGGTCCGTAAACTGAGGTTTGTCCTCATTGCTTCATAGAAGGCTTATGTCCTTAATGCACCGCTCAGTGTGCTGAACCTCGAACGTTGTCTGTGGATGTTGCAAACATCTGACATACACGTTTTGATAACTACATGATAGTTCAGTTAAACGGTTTAGAGTTGAGGCACCGAAGACGGTTTTGAAACATCACGAAACATATGAGATGTTTTGAGGGCTGAAATAGGAATTTCAGGCTCGTGCCTACGTCAAGAGGTATAAGACCTCCGATGATTTTCTTAGCCTACAAACTAAGGAGAAAAGCTCAATTGTTGTGCTTGTGCTCAGATTGTCTGAGTACAACAATCGCTTGAATCAAGTGGGAGTTGATCTTCCAGATGAAATAGTGATGGTTCTCCGAAGTCATTAGCACCAAGCTGCTAGAGCTTCGTGATGAACTATAATATATCAGGGACATATATGATGATCCTTGAGATATTCGCGATGTTTGACACCACAAAAGTAGAAATCAAGAAGGAGCATCAATTGTTGATGGTTGGTGAAACCACTAGTTTCAAGAAGGGCAAGGGCACGAAGGGATACTTCATGAAACGGCAATTTAGCTGCTGCTCTAGTGAAGAAACCCAAGGTTGAGCCCAAACCCGAGACTAAGTGCTTCTGTAATAAGGGGAACAGCCACTCGATAAGAATTACCCTAGATACTTGGTAGATGAGAAGGCTGGCAAGGTCGATAGAAGTATATTGGATATACATTGTGTTGATGTGTACTTTACTAGTACTCCTAGTAGCACCAGGGTATTAGATACCGGTTCGGTTGCTAAGTGTTAGTAACTCGAAATAAAAGCTACGGAATAAACGGACACTAGCTAAAGGTGAGCTGACGATATGTGTTGGAAGTGTTTCCAATGTTGATATGATCAAGCATCGCACGCTCCCTCTACTATCGAGATTGGTGTTTGCATTGAGCATAGACATGATTGGATTATGTCTATCGCAATACGGTTATTCATTTAAGGAGAATAATGGTTACTCTGTTTATTTGAATAAATACCTTCAATGGTCTTGCACCTAAAAGGAATGGTTCATTGAATCTCAATCGTAGTGATACACATGTTCATGCCAAAAGATATAAGATAGTAATGATAGTACCACCTACTTGTGGCACTGCCACGTAAGTCATATCGGTATAAAATGCATGAAGACGCTCCATGTTGATGGATCTTTGGGCTCACTCGTTTTTGAAAAGTTTGAGACATGCGAACCATGTCTGTTGGTGTATATGCATGAAGAAACTCCATGCAAATGGATCGTTTGGACTCACTTGATTTCGAATCACTTGAGACATGCAAATCATACCACATGGGCAAGATGACTGAAAGCCTCGGTTTCAGGAAAATGGAACCGGAAAGCAACTTGTTGGAAGTAATACATTTTGATGTGTGCAGTCCAATGAGTGCTGAGGCATGTAGTGGATATCGTTGTGTTCTTACTTCACAGATGATTTGAGTAGATGTTGAGTATATTTACTTGATGAATCACGAGTCTGAATTATTGAAAGGTTCAAGTAATTTCAGGGTGAAGTTGAAAGATCGTCGTGACATGAGGATAAAATATCTATGATATGATCATAGAGATGAATATCTGAATTACGAGTTTGGCACAGAATTAAGACATTATGGAAATTGTTTCACAACTAATACAGCCTGGAACACCATAGTGTGATGGTGTGTCCGAACATCATAACTGCACCCTATTGGATATGATGCATATCATGATGTCTCTTATCGAATTACCACGATAGTTTATGGGTTAGGCATTAGAGACAACCACATTCACTTTAAATAGGGCACCACGTAATTCCGATGAGATGACACCGTATGAACTATGGTTTAGAGAAACCTAAGCTGTCATTTCTTAAAAGTTTGGGGCTGCGACGCTTATGTGAAAAAGTTTCAGGCCGATAAGCTCGAACCCAAAGCGGATAAATACATCTTCATAGGACACCCAAAACAGTTGGGTATACCTCTTGTCTCAGATTCGAAAGCAATAAGGGATTGTTTCTAGAATCGGGTCCTTTCTCGAGGAAAAGTTTCTCTCAAAAGAATTGAGTGGGAGGATGGTGGAGACTTGATGAGGTTATTGAACCGTCTCTTCAACTAGTGTGTGGCAGAGCACAGGGAGTTGTTCCTGTGGCACCTACACCAATTGAAGTGGAAGCTTATGATAGTGATCATGAAACTTCAGATCAAGTCACTACCAAACCTCGTGGGATGACAAGGATGCGTACTACCTCAGAGTGGTACGTAATCCTGTCTTGGAAGTCATGTTGCTAGACAACGATGAACCTACGAGCTATGGAGAAGCGATGGTGGGCCCGGATTCCGATAAATGGCTCGAGGCCATAAAATCCGAGAGAGGATCCATGTATGGAAACAAAGTGTAGACTTTGACAGAACAACTCGATGGTCGTGAGGCTGTTGAGTACAGATGGATTTTAAAAGGAAGACGGACAATGATGGTATGTATCACCATTAAGAAAGCTCGACTTGTCGTTAAGATGTTTTTCGACAAGTTCAAGGAGTTGACTATGATGAGACTTTCTCACTCGTAGCGATGCTAAGAGTCTGTTGGAATTATATTAGCGATTACTGCATTATTTATGAAATCTTGCAGATAGGATGTCAAAAAAACATTGTTTCCTCGACGATTTTCTTGAGGAAAGGTTGTATGTGATACAACCGGAAGGTTTTGTCAATCCTGAAAGATGCTAATAAGTATGCAAAGCTCCAGCAATCCTTCTGAGGACTGGAGTAAGCGTCTCGGAGTTGGAATGTATGCTTTGATAAGATGATCAAAGATTTTGGGTGTATACAAAGTTTATGAGAAACTTGTATTTCCAAAGAAGTGAGTGGGAGCACTATAGAATTTCTGATGAGTATATGTTGTTGACATATTGTTGATCAGAAATGACGTAGAATTTCTGGAAAGCATATAGGGTTATTTGGAAAGTGTTTTCAATGGAAAGCCTGGATTAAGCTACTTGAACATTGAGCATCAAGATCTATAAGGATAGATCAAAACGCTTAATGGTACTTTCAAATGAGCACATACCTTGACATGATCTTGAAGGTGTTCAAGATGGATCAGTCAAAGAAGGAGTTCTTGCCTGAGTTGTAAGGTATGAAACTAAGACTTAAAGCTCGACCACGGCAGAATAGAGAAAAAGGACGAAGGTCGTCCCCTATGCTTAAAACATAGGCTCTACAGTATGCTATGCTGTGTACCGCACCTGAAGTGTGCCTTGCCATGAGTCAGTCAAGGGGTACAAGAGTGATCCAAGAATGGATCACAGGACAGCGGTCAAAGTTATCCTTAGTAACTAGTGGACTGAGGAATTTTCTCGATTATGGAGGTGGTAAAAGAGTTCGTCGTAAAGGGTTACGCCGATGCAAACTTTGACACTAATCCAGATTATTCTGAATAGTAAAATGGATTCGTATAGTAGAATAGTTATTTGGAATAGCTCCAAATAGAACGTGGTAGCTGCATCTAGGAGATGACATAGAGATTTGTAAAGCACACACGGATCTGAAAGGTTCAGACCCGTTGACTAAAACCTCTCTCACAAGCAACATGATCAAACCCAGAACTCATTGAGTGTTAATCACATAGTGATGTGAACTAGATTATTGACTCTAGTAAACTCTTTGGATGTTGGTCACATGGCGATGTGACCTGTGAGTGTTAATCACATGGCGATGTGAACTAGATTATTGACTCTAGTGCAAGTGGGAGACTGTTGGAAATATGCCCTAGAGGCAATAATAAATTAGTTATTATTATATTTCCTTGTTCATGATAATCGTTTATTATCCATGCTAGAATTGTATTGATAGGAAATTCAGATACATGTGTGGATACATAGACAACACCATGTCCCTAGTAAGCCTCTAGTTGACTAACTCGTTGATCAATAGATGGTTACGGTTTCCTGACCATGGACATTGGATGTCGTTGATAACGGGATCACATCATTGGGAGAATGATGTGATGGACAAGACCCAATCCTAAGCATAGCACTAGATCGTGTAGTTCGTATGCTAAAGCTTTTCTAGTGTCAAGTATCATTTCCTTAGACCATGAGATTGTGCAACTCCCGGATACCGTAGGAATGCTTTGGGTGTGCCAAACGTCACAACGTAACTGGGTGGCTATAAAGGTACACTACAGGTATCTCCGAAAGTGTCTGTTGGGTTGGCACGAATCGAGACTGGGATTTGTCACTCCGTGTGATGGAGAGGTATCTCTGGGCCCACTCGGTAGGACATCATCATAATGTGCACAATGTGATCAAGGAGTTGATCACGGGATGATGTGTTATGGAACGAGTAAAGAGACTTGCCGGTAACGAGATTGAACAAGGTATCGGGATACCGACGATCGAATCTCGGGCAAGTACAATACCGCTAGACAAAGGGAATTGTATACGGGATTGATTAAGTCCTTGACATCATGGTTCATCCGATGAGATCATCGTGGAACATGTGGGAGCCAACATGGGTATCCAGATCCCGCTGTTGGTTATTGACCGGAGAGTCATCTCGGTCATGTCTGCATGTCTCCCGAACCCGTAGGGTCTACACACTTAAGGTTCGGTGACGCTAGGGTTATAGAGATATTAGTATGCGGTAACCCGAAAGTTGTTCGGAGTCCCGGATGAGATCCCGGATGTCACGAGGAGTTCCGAAATGGTCCGGAGGTAAAGAATTATATATAGGAAGTGCTGTTTCGGCCATCGGAACAAGTTTCGGGGTCACCGGTATTGTACCGGGACCACCGGAAGGGTCCCGGGGGTCCACCGGGTGGGGCCACCTGCCCCGGGGGCCACATGGGCTGTAGGGGGTGCGCCTTGGCCTATATGGGCCAAGGGCACCAGCCCCAAGAGGCCCATGCGCCAAGAGTAGAGGAAAAGGGAGAGTCCTAAAGGGGGAAGGCACCTCCGAGGTGCCTTGGGGAGGATGGACTCCTCCCCCCCCCTTGGCCGCACCCTTCCTTGGAGGAAGGGGCAAGGCTGCACCCTCCCCCTCTCCCTTGGCCCTATATATAGTGGGGGGAAGGGAGGGCAACCATACCAAAGGCTTGGCGCCTCCCTCTCCCTCCCATGACACATCTCCCTCCTCCCGCAGCGCTTGGCGAAGCCCTGTTGGAATCCAGCTACTTCCACCACGCCGTCGTGCTGCTGGATCTCCATCAACCTCTCCCTCCTCCTTTCTGGATCAAGGCGTGGGAGACGTCTCTGTTCCGTACGTGTGTTGAACGCGGAGGTGCCGTCCGTTCGGCACTAGGGTAATCGGTGATTTGGATCACGACAAGTACGACTCCATCAACCCCGTTCTCTCGAACGCTTCCGCTTAGCGATCTACAAGGGTATGTAGATCCACTCCTCCCTCGTTGCTAGATGACTCCATAGATAGATCTTGGTGACACGTAGGAAAATTTTGAATCTCTGCTACGTTCCCCAACATGAGCAAGTTCATGAGATACAGTCATTTGCTAGAGAACTTGAGCACTTCAATTGTATGCTACCAGAAAAGTCTGTTGCTGGAGGTATCATCACTAAGCTTCCTCCTTCATGGAGGAACTTTGCTACCTCACTAAAGCACAAGAGATAGGAGTTTTCCGTTCCGGGTCTCATTGGTACTCTTGATGTGGAAGAAAAGGCGAGAGCAAAGGACACACGTGCTCGAGGTATTGAGGGAGGATCTAGTGCCAATCTGGTACAGAAGCAGAACTTCCAGCCCCACAATTTCAAGAACAAGGGCAAGTTTGATGGTAAAGCAAAGTTTGATGGGAAGAACAAGGTTGTGCAGCACAAGAACTTCAAGAAGAAGAATGACAAAAAGAAAGATGTTTTTCATGTGTGTGGGGATCCTGATCATTGGGCTCCTAGTTTCCCTAATCACTATGACAAGCGTCATCCTGGTAAAGGTGGAAAGACCGCTAATGTTGTCATTGGAGACACTGACATGAAGGATGTTGGGTATGGTATATTTCCCACTATTCTTTCAGTATGTCATTCTCCTGATTGGTTGATTGACACAGGTGCTAATGTGCATGTATGCGGTGATATTTCTATGTTTTCGTCTTATCAGACCGCAGGGACTTCAACCGTGCTGATGGACAACGGTTCAAGTGCTTCTATTCATGGTGTTGGCACGGTCGATCTAAAGTTTACTTCGGGGAATATCGTGCGGCTGAAGAACGTGCATTATGTCCCCTTCGTCAATAAAAATCTTGTTAGCGAATCTCTTCTGTGTAGAGATGGCTACAAACTTGTCTTTGGGTCGAATAAATTTGTAATATCCAAGTATGGAACCTTTGTTGCTAAAGGCTATGAGTCAGGAGGCCTATTTCTTTTATCCTTGTCAGACGTTTGCAGTAAAGTTGTTAATCATATTTGCAACAATAGTGAATCAAATGTGTGGCATTCACGTCTTTGTCATGTTAACTTTGGTTGCATGTCACGACTAGCCAAATTGAACTTAATCCCTAGTTTCACCACTGTCAAGGGATCTAAGTGTCAAGTTTGTGTGCAAGCTAAGCAACCTCGTAGGTCTCACACGACTGCGAAAACGAGAAATCTTGCACCACTAGAACTCATACATTCAGATCTATGTGAAATGAATGGTGTTTTGACAAAAGGTGGAAAGAAATATTTCATGACGCTAATTGACGACTCCACTAGATACTGCCATGTGTATCTTCTGAAATCTAAGGATGAGGCTTTGAACTTTTTCAAGATCTATAAAGCTGAAGTGGAAAACCAACTTGATCGGAAAATCAAGAGGCTTAGGTCTGACCGTGGTGGAGAGTATTTTTCCAATGAATTTGATGCTTTTTGTGCGGAACATGGTATAATCCATGAGAGGACGCCTCCCTATTCACCTCAGTCAAATGGGGTGGCCGAAAGAAAGAACCGTACTCTAACAGATTTGGTTAACGCCATGTTAGACACATCGGGTCTCTCCAAGGCATGGTGGAAGGAGGCGATATTGACTGCATGTCATGTCCTAAATCGTGTTCCCGCAAAGAATAAAGAGATAACTCCATTCGAGGAATGGGAGAAGAAAAGAATAAAACTCTCTTATCTACGAACCTGGGGTTGTTTGGCAAAAGCCAATGTGCCAATTCCAAAGAAGCGCAAGCTTGGACCAAAGACAGTGGATTGTGTTTTCCTGGGATATGCTTTTCATAGCATCGGTTATAGATTCTTGGTTGTAAAATCTGAGGTACCTGACATGCATGTCGGTACGATCATGGAGTCGAATGATGCGACTTTCTTTGAAGATATCTTTCCAATGAAGGATATGGCTGAAAGAAATATGCCCTAGAGGTAGTAATAAAGTTATTATTTATTTCCTTATATCATGATAAATTTTTATTATTCATGCTAGAATTGTATTAACCGGAAACATGATACATGTGTGAATACATAGACAAAAAAAGTGTCACTAGTATGCCTCTACTTGACTAGCTCGTTGAATCAAAGATGGTTATGTTTCCTAACCATAGACAAAGAGTTGTCATTTGATTAATGAGATCACATCATTAGGAGAATGATGTGATTGACTTGACCCATTCTGTTAGCTTAGCACTTGATCGTTTAGTTTGTTGCTATTGCTTTCTTCATGACTTATACATGTTCTTATGACTATGAGATTATGCAACTCCCATTTACCCAAGGAACACTTTGTGTGCTACCAAATGTCACAACGTAACTGGGTGATTATAAAGGTGCTCTACAGGTGTCTCCGAAGGTACTTGTTGGGTTGGCGTATTTCGAGATTAGGATTTGTCACTCCGATTGTCGGAGAGGTATCTCTGGGCCCACTCGGTAATACACATCACTTAAGCCTTGCAAGCATTGCAACTAATGAGTTAGTTGCGGGATGATGTATTACGGAACGAGTAAAGAGACTTGCCGGTAACGAGATTGAACTAGGTATTGAGATACCGACGATCGAATCTCGGGCAAGTAACATACCGATGACAAAGGGAACAACATATGTTGTTATGCGGTTTGACCAATAAAGATCTTCGTAGAATATGTAGGAGCCAATATGAGCATCCAGGTTCCTCTATTAGTTATTGACCGAAGACGTGTCTCGGTCATGTCTACATAGTTCTCGAACCCGTAGGGTCTGCACGCTTAAAGTTCGATGACGGTTATATTATGAGTTTATGTGTTTTGATGTACCGAAGGTAGTTCGGAGTCTCGCGTGTGGTCACGGACATGATGAGGTGTCTCGAAATGGTCGAGACATGAAGATTGATATATTGGACGACTATATTCGGACACCGGAATGGTTCCGGGGGTTATCGGATATATACCGGAGTACCGGGGGGTTACCGGACCCCACCCCCCCCCCCCCGGGGGGGGGGGTTATTGGGCCTCATGAGCCCAAAGTGGTGGAAGAGGAGAGGCAGAAGGAGGTGGCGCGCGACCCTCCTTGCCCCAATCCGAATTGGGAAAGGGAAGGGGGCGGCGGCCCCCCTTCTCCTTCCTTCTCTCCACCTCCTTCTTCCCCCTTCTCCTAGTTGGAATAGGAAAGGGGGCCAAAACCTACTTGGAGTAGGATTGCCCCCCCTTGGGCGCGCCTCCTCCTCTTGGTCGGCCCCTCCTCCTCCCCCCTTTATATACGGAGGGGCACCCAATAGACACAACAATTGATCTCTTAGATCGTTTAGCCGTGTGCGGTGCCCCCTCCACCATAATCCACCTCGATCATATCGTAGCGGTGCTTAGGCGAAGCCCTGCGTCAGTAGAAGATCATCATCGTCACCACGCTGTCGTGCTGACAGAACTCCCCCTCAAAGCTCGGCCGGATCGAAGTTCAAGGGACATCATCGAGTTGAACGTGTGCAGAACTCGGAGGTGCCATGCGTTCGGTGCTTGATCGATCGGATTGTGAAGACGTACGACTACATCAACCGTGTTGTGCTAACGCTTCCGCTTTTGGTCTACGAGGATACGTGGACACACTCTTCCCTCTCATTGCTATGCATCACCATGATCTTGCGTGTGCGTAGGAATTTTTTTAAAATTACTACGTTCCCCAACAGTGGTATCAGAGCCAGGTTTTTATGCGTTGATGTTATATGCACGAGTAGAACACAAGTGAGTTGTGGGCGATACAAGTCATACTGCTTACCAGCATGTCATACTTTGGTTCGGCGGTATTGTTGGATGAAGCGGCCCGGACCGACATTACGCGTACGCTTACGCGAGACTGGTTCTACCGGCGTGCTTTGCACACAGGTGGCTGGCAGGTGTCAGTTTCTCCAACTTTAGTTGAACCAAGTGTTGCTACTCCCGGTCCTTGAGAAGGTTAAAACAGCACCAACTGGACGAACTATCATTGTGGTTTTGATGCGTAGGTAAGAACGATTCTTGCTCAGCCCGTAGCAGCCACTTAAAACTTGCGACAACAAAGTAGAGGACGTCTAACTTGTTTTTGCAAGGCATGTTGTGATGTGATATGGTCAAGGCATGATGCTATATTTTATTGTATGAGATGATCATGTTTTGTAACCGAGTTATCGGCAACTGGTAGGAGCCATATGGTTGTCGCTTTATTGTATGCAATGCAATCGCCTTGTAATGCTTTACTTTATCACTAAGCGGTAGCGATAGTCGTAGAAGCATAAGTTGGCGAGACGACGACGATGCTATGATGGAGATCAAAGTGTCGCGCCGGTGACAATGGTGATCATGACGGTGCTTCGGCGATGAAGATCACAAGCACAAGATGATGGCCATATCATATCACTTATATTGATTGCATGTGATGTTTATCTTTTATGCATCTTATCTTGCTTTGATTGACGGTAGCATTATAAGATGATCTCTCACTAAATTATCAAGGTATAAGTGTTCTCCCTGAGTATGCACCATTGCGAAAGTTCTTCGTGCTGAGACACCACGTGATGATCGGGTGTGATAGGCTCTACGTTCAAATACAACGGGTGCAAAACAGTTGCACACGCAGAATACTCAGGTTAAACTTGACGAGCCTAGCATATGCAGATATGGCCTCGGAACACTGATACCAAAGGTCAAGCGTGAATCATATAGTAGATATGATCAACATAGTGATGTTCACCATTGAAACTACTCCATCTCACGTGATGATCGGACATGGTTTAGTTGATTTGGATCAGGTGATCACTTAGAGGATTAGAGGGATGTCTATCTAAGTGGGAGTTCTTTAAGTAATATGATTAATTGAACTTAAATTTATCATGAACTTAGTACCTGGTAGTTTTGGTTTGTCTATGTTGATTGTAGATAGATGGCTCGTCTTGTTGTTCCGTTGAATTTTAATGTGTTCCTTGAGAAAGCAAAGTTGAAAGATGATGGTAGCAATTACACGGACTGGGTCCATAACTTGAGGATTATCCTCATTGCTGCATAGAAGAATTATGTCCTGGAAGCACCGGTGGGTGCCAGGCCTGCTGCAGATGCTGCTGACAACGTTAAGAACGTTTGGCAGAGTAAAGCTAATGACTACTTGATAGTTCAGTGTTCCATGCTTTACGGCTTAGAACTGGGACTTCAACGACGTTTTGAAGGTCATGGAGTATATGAGATGTTTCAGGAGTTGAAGTTAATATTTCAAGAAAATACCCGGATTGAGAGATATGAAGTCTCCAATAAGTTCTATAGCTGCAAGATGGAGGGGAATAGTTCTGTCAGTGAACATATACTCAAAATGTCTGGGTATCATAATCACTTGACTCAACTGGGAATTAATCTTCCTGTTGATAGTGTCATCGACAGAGTTCTTCAATCACTGCCACCAAGCTACAAAAGCTTCATGATGAACTATAATATGCAAGGGATGGATAAGACAATTCCCGAGCTCTTCGCAATGCTAAAGGCTGCGGAGGTAGAAATCAAAAAGGAGCATCAAGTGTTGATGGTCAACAAGACCACTAGTTTCAAGAAAAAGGGTAAAGGGAAGAAGAAAGGGAACTTCAAGGAGAACGGCAAACAAGTTGCTGCTCAAGAGAAGAAACCCAAGTCTGGTCCTAAGCCTGAAACTGAGTGATTCTACTGCAAACAGACTGGTCACTGGAAGCGGAACTGCCCCGAGTATTTGGCGGATAAGAAGGATGGCAAGGTGAACAAAGGTATATGTGATATACATGTTATTGATGTGTACCTTACTAATGCTCGCAGTAGCACCTGGGTATTTGATACCGGTTCTGTTGCTAATATTTGCAACTCGAAACAGGGACTACGGATTAAGCGAAGATTGGCTAAGGACGAGGTGACGATGCGCGTGGGAAATGGTTCCAAAGTCGATGTGATCGCAGTCGGCACGCTACCTCTACATCTACCTTCCGGATTAGTTTTAGACCTGAGTAATTGTTATTTGGTGCCAGCGTTGAGTATGAACATTATATCTGGATCTTGTTTGATGTGAGACAGTTATTCATTTAAATCATAGAATAATGGTTGTTCTATTTACATGAGTAATATCTTTTATGGTCATGCACCCTTGAAGAGTGGTCTATTCTTATTGAATCTCGATAGTAGTGATACACATATTCATAATATTGAAGCTAAAAGATGCAGAGTTGATAATGATAGTGCAACTTATTTGTGGCACTGCCGTTTAGGTCATATTGGTGTAAAGCGCATGAAGAAACTCCATACTGATGGACTTTTGGAACCACTTGATTATGAATCACTTGGTACTTGCGAACTATGCCTCATGGGCAAGATGACTAAAACGCCGTTCTCCGGAACTATGGAGCAAGCAACAGATTTGTTGGAAATCATACATACAGATGTATGTGGTCCAATGAATGTTGAGGCTTGCGGCGGGTATCATTATTTTCTCACCTTCACAGATGATTTAAGCAGATATGGGTATATCTACTTAACGAAACATAAATCTGAAACATTTGAAAAGTTCAAAGAATTTCAGAGTGAAGTTGAAAATCATTGTAACAAGAAAATAAAGTTTCTACGATCTGACCGTGGAGGAGAATATTTGAGTTACGAGTTTGGTCTTCATTTGAAACAATGCGGAATAGTTTCGCAACTCATGCCACCCGGAACACCACATCGTAATGGTGTGTCCGAATGTCGTAATCGTACTTTATTAGATATGGTGCGATCTATGATGTCTCTTACTGATTTATCGCTATCATTTTGGGGTTATGCTTTAGAGACGGCTGCATTCACGTTAAATAGGGCACCATATAAATCCGTTGAGACGACGCCTTATGAACTGTGGTTTGGCAAGAAACCAAAGTTGTCGTTTCTTAAAGTTTGGGGTTGCGATGCTTATGTGAAAAAACTTCAACCTGATAAGCTCGAACCCAAATCAGAGAAATGTGTCTTCATATTATACCCAAAGGAAACTGTTGGGTACACCTTCTATCACAGATCTGAAGGCAAAACATTTGTTGCTAAATCTTGATCCTTTCTAGAGAAGGAGTTTCTCTCGAAAAAAGTGAGTGGGAGGAAAGTAGAACTTGATGAGGTAACTGTACCTGCTCCCTTATTGGAAAGTAGTTCATCACAGAAACCGGTTCCTGTGACACCTACACCAATTAGTGAGGAAGTTAATGATGATGAACATAAAACTTCAGATCAAGTTGTTAGTTGTTACTGAACCTCGTAGGTCAAACAGAGTAAGATCCGCACCAGAGTGGTACGACAATCCTGTTCTGGAGGTTATGTTGCTAGACCATGACGAACCTACGAACTATGAAGAAGCGATGGTGAGCCCAGATTCCGCAAAATGGCTTGAGGCCATGAAATCTGAGATGGGATCCATGTGTGAGAACAAAGTGTGGACTTTGGTTGACTTTCCCGATGATCGGCAAGCCATTGAAAATAAATGGATCTTCAAGAAGAAGACTGACACTGACGGTAATATTACTGTCTATAAAGCTCGACTTGTTGCAAAAGGTTTTCGACAAGTTCAAGGGATTGACTACGATGAGACTTTCTCACCCGTAGCCATGCTTAAGTCTGTCTGAATCATGTTAGCAATTGCTGCATTTTATGATTATGAAATTTGGCAAATGGATGTCAAAACTGCATTCCTGAATGGATTTCTGGAAGAAGAGTTGTATATGATGCAACCGGAAGGTTTTGTCGATCCAAAGGGAGCTAACAAAGTGTGCAAGCTCCAGCGATCCATTTATGGACTGGTGCAAGCCTCTCGGAGTTGGAATAAACGTTTTGATAGTGTGATCAAAGCATATGGTTTTATACAGACTTTTGGAGAAGCCTGTATTTACAAGAAAGTGAGTGGGAGCTCTGTAGCATTTCTGATATTATATGTGGATGACATATTGTTGATTGGAAATGATATAGAATTTCTGGATAGCATAAAAGGATATTTGAATAAGAGTTTTTCAATGAAAGACCTCGGTGAAGCTACTTATATATTGGGCATCAAGATCTATAGAGATAGATCGAGACGCTTAATTGGACTTTCACAAAGCACATACCTTGACAAAGTTTTGAAGAACTTCAAAATGGATCAAGCAAAGAAAGGGTTCTTGCCTGTGTTACAAGGTGTGAAGTTGAGTAAGACTCAATGCTCGACCACTACAGAAGATGGAGAGAAAATGAAAGATGTTCCCTATGCTTCAGCCATAGGCTCTATCATGTATGCAATGCTGTGTACCAGACCTGGTGTGTGCCTTGCTATTAGTTTAGTAGGGAGGTACCAAAGTAATCTAGGAGTGGATCACTGGACAGTGATCAAGAACATCCTGAAATACCTGAAAAGGACGAAGGATATGTTTCTCGTTTATGGAGGTGACAAAGAGCTCGTCGTAAATGGTCACATCGATGCAAGCTTTGACACTGATCCGGACGATTCTAAATCACAAAGCGGATACATATTTTTTATTAAACGGTGGAGTTGTCAGTTGGTGCAGTTCTAAACAAAGTGTCGTAGCGGGATCTACATGTGAAGCGGAGTACATAGCTACTTCGGAAGCACCAAATGAAGGAGTCTGTATGAAGGAGTTCATATTCGATCTAAGTGTCATACCTAGTGCATCTTGTCCAATGAAAATCTTTTGTGACAATACTGGTGCAATTGCTTTAGCAAAGGAATCCAGATTTCACAAGAGAACCAAGCACATCAAGAGACGCTTCAACTCCATCCGGGATCTAATCCAGGTGGGAGACATAGAGATTTGCAAGATACATACGGATCTGAATGTTGCAGACCCGTTGACTAAGCCTTTTCCACGAGCAAAACATGATCAGCACCAAGGCTCCATGGGTGTTAGAATCATTACTGTTTAATCTAGATTATTGACTCTAGTGCAAGTGGGAGACTGAAGGAAATATGCCCTAGAGGCAATAATAAAGTTATTATTTATTTCCTTATATCATGATAAATGTTTATTATTCATGCTAGAATTGTATTAACCGGAAACATGATACATGTGTGAATACATAGACAAACAGAGTGTCACTAGTATGCCTCTACTTGACTAGCTCGTTAATCAAAGATGGTTATGTTTCCTAACCATGGACAAAGAGTTGTTATTTGATTAACGGGATCACATCATTAGGTGAATGATCTGATTGACATGACCCATTCCATTAGCTTAGCACCCGATCGTTTAGTATGTTGCTATTGCTTTCTTCATGACTTATACATGTTCCTATGACTATGAGATTATGCAACTCCCGCTTACCGGAGGAACACTTTGTGTGCTACCAAACATCACAAACGTAACTGGGTGATTATAAAGGTGCTCTATAGGTGTCTCCGAAGGTACTTGTTGGGTTGGCGTATTTCGAGATTAGGATTTGTCACTCCAATTGTCGGAGAGGTATCTCTGGGCCCACTCGTTAATACACATCACTTAAGCCTTGCAAGCATTGCAACTAATGAGTTAGTTGCGGGATGATGTATTACGGAACGAGTAAAGAGACTTGCCGGTAACGAGATTGAACTAGGTATTGAGATACCGACGATCGAATCTCGGGCAAGTAACATACCGATGACAAAGGGAATAATGTAGTTGTTATGTGATTTGACCGATAAAGATCTTCGTAGAATATGTAGGAGCCAATATGAGCATCCAGGTTCCGCTATTGGTTATTGACCGGAGACGTGTCTCGGTCATGTCTACATAGTTCTCGAACCAGTAGGGTCCGCACGCTTAAAGTTCGATGACGGTTATATTATGAGTTTTGTGTTTTGATGTACCGAAGGTAGTTTGGAGTCCTGGATGTGATCACGTACATGACAAGGAGTCTCGAAATGGTCAAGACATAAAGATTGATATATTGGACGACTATATTCGGACACCGGAATGGTTCTGGGGGTTATCGGATATATACCGGAGTACCAGGGGGTTACCGCCCAAAGTGGTGGAAGAGGAGAGGCAGCAGGAGGTGACGCGCGACTCCCCTTGCCCCAATCCGAATTGGGAAAGGGAAGGGGCGGCGGCCCCCCTTCTCCTTCCTTCTCTCGACCTCCTCCTTCCCCCTTCTCCTAGTTGGAATAGGAAAGGGGGGCTGTCGGTGTCAAAACCGGCGGATCTCGGGTAGGGGGTCCCGAACTGTGTGTCTAAGGTGGATGGTAACATGAGGCAGGGGACACGATGTTTACCCAGGTTCGAGCCCTCTTGATGGAGGTAATACCCTACGTCCTGCTTGATTGTTCTTGATGATATGAGTATTACAAGAGTCCATCTACCACGAGATCAAAGAGGCTAAACCCTAGAAGCTTGCCTATGGTATGATTGTATGTTGTCCTACAGACTAAAACCCTCCGGTTTATATAGACACCGAAGGGGGCTATGGTTACACAAGGTCGGTTACAAAGGAGGAGATATACATATCTGTATTGCCTAGCTTGCCTTCCACGCCAAGTAAAGTCCCATCCGGACACGAGACGAAGTCTTCAATCTTGTATCTTCATAGTCCAAGAGTCTGGTCAAAGGATATAGTCCGGCTGTGCTGAGACCCCCTAATCCAGGACTCCCTCAGTAGCCCCTGAACCAGGCTTCAATGACGATGAGTCCGGCGCGCAGTGTTGTCTTCGGCATTGCAAGGCGGGTTCCTCCTCCGAATACACCAGGGAAGAGTTTGAATACAAGGATAGTGTCCGACCCTGCAAAAATAAGTTCCACATACCACCGTAGAGAGAATAATATTTCCACAAATCTAATCTGCTGACACGTTTTGACAGCATGACATCACGCCACGGCCCGGTCATTATTCAAACCGTTTTTCTTAACCAGCTCCGCACATATCGCGAGGCGGTTTTCTTGACACGTCTTGTCAAAGCAGAGATCATGTTCCCCTTATCACGGGATTCTCATCAATACGGATGTGGGTAACCCAACCGCGCCATCAATTACGGCGCCTGGGGAATAAGAGGTTTTGCCAGGCAAGTTGGAAGACACATCGCCTCTTCCGCCCTTATAAAGGGGCAAAGATTTACTTTTTTCACCCACGCCTTCTTCCTTCTCGCTTACCCATTCCCGCACACTCGAGCTCTAGCACCCAAGCTCGCGTTCTTCTTATCAAACCACTCCAAGCATGTCCAGAGCAGGAGGCAAGTGGATGGTTTCCTCCGTCACGGAGGAGAACATCAAAATGTTACGGGAAGCCGGATACCTGGCTGCGGATATCGTGCACCGGCTGCCAAATGCAGGGCAGATCGTCCCAACGCCCGAACCCCATGAGAGGGTAGTTTTTCTTACCCATTTTGTCCGCGGACTGGGATTTCCTCTCCACCCGTTTGTCCGAGGGCTCATGTTCTACTATGGGCTGGATTTTCATGATCTGGCCCCCAACTTCATCCTCAACATCTCGCCGTTTATCTCGTGTGCGAGGCCTTCTTCCGCATCAGGCCCCACTTCGGCCTATGGCTGAAGACCTTCAATGTCAAACCGAAGGTGGTGGGCGGCCAGCAAGCAGAGTGCGGAGGCGCCATGGTGGGCAAGATGCCTAATGTCACCTGGCTCAAGGGCACCAATGTGGATACCATAAAGGGGTGGCAATCGGGGTGGTTCTACATCACCGAGCCGCGTGACTGCAACTGGGTGGCGGCCCCCAAATTTCGATCCGGAATCCCCACACGGCTCACCTCCTAGAAAAAGAAGGGCGTGTCCTGGGGCTCTTTGGTAGAGCTGACCGGACTCCAGACCTGTATCCAGAACATGACGAACAAGAAAATCAAACTTGTCAACGTGGTCCAGGTTATGCTCTTCCGCCGGATCCTTCTGTGTCAACGACGGGCATTTGTTTTGTGGGAGTTCGACTCGGCCAAGCACCAGACGCTACGAGAGCTATATGACACGACGCACGAGGACGTCTGGAGGGTGTTGTTCAAGAGCGCCGAGATTCCTCCCTCCCTCACCGAGGACTGCGGACTCAGCGCAAAGCGCCGTGCCAATCCGGTAGGCTTTTATATCTCTCAGGGTATTTATTTGCCCCAGTTTAGTTATGTGCTGGATCTAAGCTTCCAGGTCATTAACAGGACTGGGTAGACACAGCGGAGCACCTTGATTGTCCAGCCCCCCTGCCCGAAGATCCTGCCGATGCTCTTCTAACGAAGATGCTGACTCCGACACCTTACGAGGTGCCGGCAAAGAAGGCCAAGAAGAAGGCCACGGGGACCCGAAAGGGTATCCGGCGCAAGGTTATATCGGACTCATCGTCCGATGACTCCGACGCGCACTCCTCCCACGGAAACAAGGAGGAGGAGGAGAAAAGTTCTCCCCCCCAGCTGGGGGAGACAAGAAAAGGAAGGCCGACCCATTCGGGGAGGCCGAAGGGTCCAAGAAGGGAAGGACCCTCCCTCCGGACAGTGCCACGACGGCCGCCGACAGCGGCGACGAGTGGCTACCCAGGGACAAGCCCCTGGCGAAGTCGTAAGTGTCCGGACACCATAGTACTTCATGGTATGTTTTATTGTACTACCTTTCTGCTACGTCTTGAGCTTGCGTTGGTTTTCTCCAAAGAGGAAGGGATGATGCAGCAGAGTAGCGTAAGTATTTCCCTCAGTTTTTGAGAACCAAGGTATCAATCCAGTAGGAGCCCACGCTCAAGTCCCTCGTACCTGCACAAAGCAATAACTACTCGCAACCAACGCGATTAGGGGTTGTCAAGCCCTTCACGGTCACTTACGAGAGTGAGATCTGATAGATAGAATATTTTTGGTATTTTTGATATAAAGATGCAAAGTAAAAAGTAAAAGCAAAGTAAATAGCAAAGCAATATAAAAGTGATGGAGATTGATATGATGAGAATAGACCCGGGGGCCATAGGTTTCACTAGTGGCTTCTCTCAAGAGCATAAGTATTCTACGGTGGGTGAACAAATTACTGTTGAGCAATTGATAGAATTGTGCATAATTATGAGAATATCTAGGCATGATCATGTATATAGGCATCACGTCCGTGACAAGTAGATCGAAACGATTCTGCATCTACTACTATTACTCCACTCATCGACCGCTATCCAGCATGCATCTAGAGTATTAAGTTAAAAACAGAGTAACGCCTTAAGCAAGATGACATGATGTAGAGAGATAAATTCATGCAATATGAGATAAAGCCCATCTTGTTATCCTCGATGGCAATGATACAATATGTGCCTTGCTGCCCCTTCTGTCACTGGGTAAGGACACCGCAAGATCGAACCCAAAGCTAAGCACTTCTCCCATGGCAAGAACTACCAATCTAGTTGGCCAAACCAAACGGATAATTCTAAGAGACTTGCAAAGATAACCAATCATGCATAAAAGAATTCAGAGAAGATTCAAATATTATTCATAGATAGACTTGATCATAAACCCACAATTCATCGGTCTCAACAAACACACCGCAAAAAGAAGATTACATCGAATAGATCTCCACGAGAGAGGGGGAGAACTTTGTATTGAGATTCAAAGAGAGAGAAGAAGTCATCTAGCTACTAACTATGGACCCCGAAGGTCTGAGGTAAACTACTCACACTTCATCGGAGGGGCTAGGATGATGTAGAAGCCCTCCGTGATGACGGCCCTCTTTCGGCGGAGCTCTGGAACAGGCTCCAAGATGGGATCTCGTGGATACAGAAAGTTGCGGTGGTGGAATTAGGGTTTTGGCTCCTGTTCTGATCGTTTGGGGGTACGTGTGTATATATAGGAGGAAGGAGTACGTCGGTGGAGCATCGAGGGGCCCACGAGGCAGGGGGCGCGCCCTAGGGGGGGCGCGCCCCCCACCCTCGTGACCACCTCTTTGATCCCTTGCAGTAGGGTCCAAGTCTCCTGGATCACGTTCGGCAAGAAAATCACGTTTCCGAATATTTTATTCCGTTTGGACTCCGTTTGATATTCCGTTTATCTGAAACACTGAAATAGGCAAAAAAAACAGCAATTCTGGGCTAGGCCTCCGGTTAATAGGTTAGTCCCAAAAATAATATAAAAGTGGAAAATAAAGCCCAATATAGTCCAAAACAGTAGATAATATAGCATGGAGCAATCAAAAATTATAGATATGTTGGAGACGTATCAGGCATCCCCAAGCTTAATTCCTGCTCGTCCTCGAGTAGGTAAATGATAAAAGGAGAATTTTTGATGCGGAGTGCTACTTGGCATAATTTCAATGTAAATCTTCTTAATTGTGGTATGAATATTCAGATTAGAAAGATTCAAGACAAAAGTTTATATTGACATAGAAAATAATAATACTTCAAGCATACTAACAAAGCAATTATGTCTTCTCAAAATAACATGGCCAAAGAAAGTTATCCCTACAAAATCATATAGTCTGGCTATGCTCCATCTTCCCCACACAAAGTATTTAAATCATGCACAACCCCGATGACAAGCCAAGCAATTGTTTCATACTCTAACTTTTTCAATTTTCATGCAATACATGAGCGTGAGCCATGGATATAGCACTATAGGTGGAATAGAATGGTGGTTGTGGAGAAGACAAAAAAGGAGAAGGTAGTCTCACATCAACTAGGCGTATCAACGGGCTATGGAGATGCCCATCAATAGATATCAATGTGAGTGAGTAGGGATTGCCATGCAACGGATGCACTAGAGCTATAAATGTATGAAAGCTCAACAAAAGAAACTAGTGGGTGTGCATCCAACTTGCTTGCTCACGAAGACCTAGGGCAATTTGAGGAAGCCCATCATTGGAATATACAAGCCAAGTTCTATAACGTGAAATTCCCACTAGTATATGAAAGTGACAACATATGAGACAATCTATATGGAGAACATGGTGCTACTTTGAAGCACAATATATGATACTTGCTATATCATGGTGCTACTTTGAAGCACAAGTGTGGAAAAAAGGATAGTAGCATTGCCCCCTTTTTTTGGGCCATCTTTTTTTTCTTTGGCCTTGCTTTTTTTGGGACAATGCTCTATTGAATAATGACCATCACACTTCTATTTATTTACAACTCAATGATTACAACTCAATACTAAAACAAAGTATGACTCTATATGAATGCCTCTGGTGGTGTACCGGGATATGCAATGAATCACGAGTGACAAGTATGAAAGAATTATGAACGGTGGCTTTGCCACAAATACTATGTCAACTACATGATCATGCTAAGCAATATGACAATGATGGATGTGTCATGATGAACTAGATGGTGGAAAGTTGCATGGCAATATATCTCGGAATGGATATGGAAATGCCATAATAGGTAGGTATGGTGGCTGTTTTGAGGAAGGTATATGGTAGGTGTATGATACTGGCGAAAGTTGCGCAGTATTTAGAGAGGCTAGCAAGGGTGGAAGGGTGAGAGTGTGTATAATCCATGGACTCAACATTAGTCATAAAGAACTCATATACTTATTGCAAAAATTTAGAAGTTATCAAAGCAAAGTATTACGCGCATGCTCCTAGGGGGATAGATTGGTAGGAAAAGACCATCGCTCGTCCCCGACCGCCACTCATAAGGAAGACAATCAATAAATAAATCATGCTCCGACTTCATCACATAACGGTTCACCATACGTGCATGCTACGGGAATCACAAACTTCAACACAAGTATTCTTTAAATTCACAACTACTCAACTAGCATGACTTTAATATTATCACCTCCATATCTCAAAAAAATTATCATGCTTCAATCTTTTCTTAGTATTCAACACAATCAAAAGAAAGTTTCACAAATCTTGAATACCAAGCATATTATTATTAGGCAAATTACCATGCTATTAAGAGACTCTCAAATTAATTTAAGTGAAGCATGAGAGATCAATAGTTTCTTTAAAACATATCCACCACCGTGCTCTAAAAGATCTAAGTGAAGCACATAGAGCAAAATTATCTAGCTCAAAAGATATAAGTGAAGCACATAGAGCAAAATTATCTAGCTCAAAAGATATAAGTGAAGCACATAGAGCAAAATTATCTAGCTCAAAAGATATAAGTGAAGCACATAGAGCAAAATTATCTAGCTCAAAAGATATAAGTGAAGCACACAGAGTATTCTATCAAATTTTAATTAATGTATGGCTCTCTCAAAAGGTGTGTACAGCAAGGATGATTGTGGCATACTAACAAACAAAGACACAAATAATACAAGATGCTCCAAGCAAAACACATATCATGTTGGTGAATAAAAATATAGCTCCAAGTAAATTACCGATGGAAGTGGATGAACGAGGGGATGCCTTCTGGGGGCATCCCCAAGCTTTGACTTTTTGGTGTCCTTGGATTATCCCCAAGCTTAGGCTCTTGCCACTCCTTGTTCCATGATCCATCAAAAGAATTCACCCAAAACTTGAAAACTTCACAACACAAAACTCAAGATAGAAAACTCGTGAGCTCCGTTAGCGAAAGAAAACAAAAGACCACTTCAAGGTACTGTAATGAACTCATTCTTTATTTATATTGGTGTTAAACCTACTGTATTCCAACTTCTCTATGGATTATAAACTATTTTACTAGCCATAGATTCATCAAAATAAGCAAACAACACACGAAAAACAGAATCTGTCAAAAACAGAACAGTCTGTAGTAATCTGTAGCTAGCGCAAGATATGGAACCCCAAAAATTCTAAAATAAATTGCTGGACGTGAGGAATTTATCTATTAATCATCTGAAAAAATAATTAACTAAATAGCACTCTTCAAATAAAAATGACAGCAGTTATTGTGAGCGCTAAAGTTTCTGTTTTTTACAGCAAGTTCAACAAGACTTTCCCCAAGTCTTCCCAACGGTTCTACTTGGCACAAACACTAACTAAACACACAAAAACACAAACAAAACAGAGGCTAAATAATTTATTTATTGAATAACAGCAAGGACAAATATTGGGTTGTCTCCCAACAAGCGCTTTTCTTTAAATCCTTAAAGCTAGGCATTGATAATTTTAATGATGCTCACATGAAAGACAAGAATTGAAGCACAAAGAGAGCAGCATAAAACACGTGACAAACACATCTAAGTCTAACATACTTTATATGCATAGGCATCTTATAGGCAAACAAATTATCAAGGCAAGCAAATGTTGGAGAACGTAGTAATTTCAAAATTTTCATACGCACACGCAAGATCATGGTGATGCATAGCAACGAGAGGGGAGAGTGTGATCTACGTACCCTTGTAGATCGACAACGGAAGCGTTTGGTTGATGTAGTCGTACGTCTCCATGGCCCGACCGATCAAGCACCGAAACTACGGCACCTCCGAGTTCTAGCACACGTTCAGCTCGATGATGATCCCCGGACTCCGATCCAGCAAAGTGTCGGGGAAGAGTTCCGTCAGCACGACAGTGTGGTGACGATCTTAATGCACTACCGTCGCAGGGCTTCGCCTAAGCACCGCTACAATATTATTGAGGACTATGGTGGAAGGGGGCACCGCACACGGCTAAGAATATGATCACGTGGATCAACTTGTCTAGGGGTGCCCCCTGCCCCCGTATATAAAGGAGCAAGGGGAGGAGGCCGGCCGGCCCCTATAGGCGCGCCAGGAGGGGGAAGGAAGTGGGGAGGGAGAGGGAAAGGGGGGCGCCGCCCCCCCTCTCCTGGTCCAATTCGGACCAGGGGGGAGGAGGCGTGCGGCCCACCCTGGCTGCCCCTCTCTCTCTCCACTAAGGCCCATAAGGCCCATTACTTCTCCCGGTAGGGTTCCGGTAACCCTCCGGCTCTCCGATTTTCTCCGAAATCACCCGGAACACTTCTGGTGTCCGAATATAGCCGTCCAATATATCAATCTTTATGTCTCGACCATTTCGAGACTCCTCGTCATGTCCGTGATCACATCCGGGACTCCGAACTAACTTCGGTACATCAAAACTCATAAACTCATAATATAACTGTCATCGAAACCTTAAGCGTGCGGACCCTACGGGTTCGAGAACAATGCAGACATGACCGAGACACGTCTCCGGTCAATAACCAATAGCGGAACCTGGATGCTCATATTGGCTCCTACATATTCTACGAAGATCTTTATCGGTCAGACCGCATAACAACATACGTTGTTCCCTTTGTCATCGGTATGTTACTTGCCCGAGATTCGATCGTCGGTATCTCAATACCTAGTTCAATCTCGTTACCAGCAAGTCTCTTTACTCGTTCCGCAATACATCATCTCACAACTAACTCATTAGTTGCAATGCTTGCAAGGCTTATGTGATGTGCATTACCGAGAGGGCCCAGAGATACCTCTCTGACAATCGGAGTGACAAATCCTAATCTCGAAATACGCCAACCCAACATGTACCTTTGGAGACACCTGTAGAGCACCTTTATAATCACCCAGTTACGTTGTGACGTTTGGTAGCACACAAAGTGTTCCTCCGGCAAACGGGAGTTGCATAATCTCATAGTCATAGGAACATGTATAAGTCATGAAGAAAGCAATAGCAACATACTAAACGATCGGGTGCTAAGCTAATGGAATGGGTCATGTCAATCAGATCATTCACCTAATGATGTGATCCCGTTAATCAAATAACAACTCTTTGTCCATGGTTAGGAAACATAACCATCTTTGATTAACGAGCTAGTCAAGTAGAGGCATACTAGTGACACTCTGTTTGTCTATGTATTCACACATGTATTATGTTTCCGGTTAATACAATTCTAGCATGAATAATAAACATTTATCATGATATAAGGAAATAAATAATAACTTTATTATTGCCTCTAGGGCATATTTCCTTCAGTCTCCCACTTGCACTAGAGTCAATAATCTAGTTCACATCGCCATGTGATTCAACACTAAGAGTTCACATCACCATGTGATTAACACCCATAGTTCACATCGTCATGTGACCTATACCCAAAGGATTTACTAGAGTCAATAATCTAGTTCACATCATTTATGTGATTAACACCCAAAGAGTACTAAGGTGTGATCAGGTTTTGCTTGTGAGATAATTTTAGTCAACGGGTCTGTCATATACAGATCCGTAAGTATTTTGCGAATTCTATGTCTACAATGCTCTGCACGGAGCTACTCTAGCTAATTTCTCCCTCTTTCAATATGTATCTAGATCAAGACTTAGAGTCATCCAGATCTGTGTCAAAACTTGCATCGACGTAACTTTTTACGACGAACCTTTTGTCACCTCCATAATCGAGAAATATTTCCTTATTCCACTAAGGATAATTTTGACCAATGTCCAGTGATCTACTCTTAGATCACTATTGTACTCCCTTGCTTAACACAGTGTAGGGTATACAATAGATCTGGTACACATCATGGCATACTTTATAGAACCTATGGCTGAGGCATAGGGAATGACTTTCATTCTCTTTCTATCTTCTACCGTGGTCGGGCTTTGAGTCTTACTCAATTTCATACCTTGTAACACAGCCAAGAACTCTTTCTTTGACTGTTCCATTTTTGAACTACTTCAAAATATTGTCAAGGTATGTACTCATTGAAAAAACTTATCAAGCGTCTTGATCTATCTCTATAGATTTTGATGCTTAATATGTAAGCAGCTTCACCGAGGTCTTTCTTTGAAAAACTTCTTTAAAAACACTCCTTTATGCTTTGTAGAATAATTCTACATTATTTCCGATCAACAATATGTCATTCACATATACTTATCAGAAATGCTGTAGTGCTCCCACTCACTTTCTTGTAAATACAGGCTTCACCGCAAGTCTGTATAAAACTATATGCTTTGATCATACTATCAAAGCGTTTATTCCAACTTCGAGAGGCTTGCACTAGTCCATAAATGGATCGCTGGAGCTTGCACACTTTGTTAGCTCCTTTTGGATCGACAAAACCTTCCGGCTGCATCATATACAACTCTTCTTCCAGAAATCCATTCAGGAATGCAGTTTTAACATCCATTTGCTGGATTTCAAAAAATGCGGCAATTTCTAACATGATCCAGACAGACTTAAGCATAGATACGAGTGAGAAACTCTCATCATAGTCAACACCTTGAACTTGTCGAAAACCTTTTTGCGACAATTCTAGCTTTGTAGATAGTAACACTACTATCAGCGTCCGTCTTCCTCTTGAAGATCCATTTAATCTCAATGGCTCGCCGATCATTGAGCAAGTCAATCAAAATCCATACTTTGTTCTCATACATGGATCTCATCTCAGATTTCATGGCCTCAAGCCATTTTGTGGAATCTGGGCTCAGCATCGCTTCTTCATAGTTTGTAGGTTCGTCATGGTCAAGTAGCATGTGTTGGAAATATGCCCTAGAGGCAATAATAAATTGATTATTATTATCTTTCCTTGTTCATGATAATCGTTTATTATCCATGCTAGAATTGTATTGATAGGAAACTCAGATACATGTGTGGATACATAGACAACACCATGTCCCTAGTAAGCCTCTAGTTGACTAGCTCGTTGATCAATAGATGGTTACGGTTTCCTGACCATGGACATTGGATGTCATTGATAACGGGATCACATCATTAGGAGAATGATGTGATGGACAAGACCCAATCCTAAGCATAGCACTAGATCGTGTAGTTCGTATGCTAAAGCTTTTCTAATGTCAAGTATCATTTCCTTAGACCATGAGATTGTGCAACTCCCGGATACCGTAGGAGTACTTTGGGTGTGCCAAACGTCACAACATAACTGGGTGACTATAAAGGTGCACTACGGGTATCTCCGAAAGTCTCTATTGGGTTGGCACGAATTGAGACTGGGATTTGTCACTCCGTGTGACGGAGAGGTATCTCTGGGCCCACTCAGTAGGACATCATCATAATGTGCACAATGTGATCAAGGAGTTGATCACGGGATGATGTGTTACGGAACGAGTAAAGAGACTTGTCGGTAACGAGATTGAACAAGGTATCGGGATACCGACGATCAAATCTCGGGCAAGTATCGTACCGCTAGACAAAGGGAATTGTATACGGGATTGATTAAGTCCTTGACATCGTGGTTCATCCGATGAGATCATCGTGGAACATGTGGGAGCCAACATGGGTATCCAGATCCCGCTGTTGGTTATTGACCGGAGAGTCATCTCGATCATGTCTGCATGTCCCCCGAACCCGTAGGGTCTACACACTTAAGGTTCAGTGACGCTAGGGTTATAGAGATATTAGTATGCGGTAACCCTAAAGTTGTTCGGAGTCCCGGATGAGATCCCGGACGTCACGAGGAGTTCCGGAATGGTCCGTAGGTAAAGAATTATATATAGGAAGTGCTATTTCGGCCATCGGGACAAGTTTCGGGGTCACCAATATTGTACCGGGACCACCGGAAGGGTCCCGGGGGCCCACCGGGTGGGGCCACCTGCCCCGGGGGACCACATGGGCTGTAGGGGGTGCGCCTTGGCCTACATGGGCCAAGGGCACCAGCCCCAAGAGGCCCATGCACCAAGAGTAGAGGAAAAGGGAGAGTCCTAAAGGGGGAAGGCACCTCCGAGGTGCCTTGGGGAGGATGGACTCCTCCCCCCCTTGGCCGCACCCTTCCTTGGAGGAAGGGGAAAGGCTGCGCCCTCCCCCTCTCCCTTGGCCCTATATATAGAGTGGGGGGAAGAGAGGGCAACCATACCTAAGGCCTGGCGCCTCCCTCTCCCTCCCATGACACATCTCCCTCCTCCCGCAGCGCTTGGCGAAGCCCTGTTGGAATCCCGCTACTTCCACCACGCCGTCGTGCTGCTGGATCTCCATCAACCTCTCCCTCCTCCTTGCTGGATCAAGGCGTGGAAGATGTCTCCGTTCCGTACGTGTGTTGAACGCGGAGGTGCCGTCCGTTCAGCGCTAGGATCATCGGTGATTTGGATCACGACGAGTACGACTCCGTCAACCCCGTTCTCTTGAACGCTTCCGCGCGTGATCTACAAGGGTATGTAGATCCACTCCTCCCTTGTTGCTAGATGACTCCATAGATAGATCTTGGTGACACGTAGGAAAATTTTGAATTTATGCTACGTTCCCCAACAGTGGCATCATGAGCTAGGTCTATGTGTAGTTTCTATGCACGAGTAGAACACAAAGTAGTTGTGGGCGTTGATTTTGTTCAATATGCTTGCCGTTACTAGTCTTATCTTGATTCGGCGGCATCGTGGGATGAAGCGGCCCGGACCGACCTTACACGTACTCTTACGTGAGACTGGTTCCACCGACTGACATGCACTAGTTGCATCAGGTGGCTAGCGGGTGTCTGTCTCTCCCACTTTAGTCGGATCGGATTCGATGAAAAGGGTCCTTATGAAGGGTAAATAGCAATTGGCATATCACGTTGTGGTTTTTGCGTAGGTAAGAAACGTTCTTGCTAGAAACCCATAGCAGCCACGTAAAACATGCAAACAACAATTAGAGGACGTCTAACTTGTTTTTGCAGGGTATGCTATGTGATGTGATATGGCCAAAAGGATGTGATGAATGATATATGTGATGTATGAGATTGATCATGTTCTTGTAATAGGAATCACGACTTGCATGTCGATGAGTATGACAACCGGCAGGAGCCATAGGAGTTGTCTTAATTTATTTATGACCTGCGTGTCAACATAAACGTCATGTAATTACTTTACTTTATTGCTAACTGTTAGCTGTAGTAGTAGAAGTAATAGATGACGTGACAACTTCATGGAGACACGATGATGGAGATCATGATGATGGAGATCATGGTGTCATGTCGGTGACAATGATGATCATGGAGCCCCGAAGATGGAGATCAAAAGGAGCAAAGTGATATTGGCCATGTCATGTCACTATTTGATTGCATGTGATGTTTATCATGTTTATACATCTTATTTGCTTAGAACGATGGTAGTAAATAAGATGATCCCTCATTAAAGTTTCAAGAAAGTGTTCCCCCTAACTGTGCACCGTTGCGACAGTTTGTTGTTTCAATACACCACGTGATGATCGGGTGTTTGATTCAAACGTTCACATACAACGGGTGTAAGACAGATTTACACATGCAAACACTTAGGTTGACTTGACGAGCCTAGCATGTGTATAGACATGGCCTCGGAACATAGAAGACCGAAAGGTCGAGCATGAGTCGTATGGTAGATACGATCAACATGAAGATGTTCACCGATGTTGACTAGTCCGTCTCACGTGATGATCGGACACGGCCTAGTTGACTCGGATCATGTAATCACTTAGATGACTAGAGGGATGTCTATCTGAGTGGGAGTTCATAAGATGAACTTAATTATCCTGAACATAGTCAAAAGATCTTTGCAAATTATGTCGTAGCTCGCGCTTCAGTTCTACTATTTAGATATGTTCCTAGAGAAAATTTAGTGAAAGTTGATAGTAGCAATTATGCGGACTAGGTCCGTAAACTGAGGTTTGTCCTCATTGCTTCATAGAAGGCTTATGTCCTTAATGCACCGCTCAGTGTGCTGAACCTCGAACGTTGTTTGTGGATGTTGCGAACATCTGACATACACGTTTTGATAACTACATGATAGTTCAGTTAAACGGTTTAGAGTTGAGGCACCGAAGACGGTTTTGAAATGTCACGAAACATATGAGATGTTTTGAGGGCTGAAATTGGAATTTCAGGCTCGTGCCCACGTCAAGAGGTATAAGACCTCCGCTGATTTTCTTAGCCTACAAACTAAGGAGAAAAGCTCAATTGTTGTGCTTGTGCTCAGATTGTCTGAGTACAACAATCGCTTGAATCAAGTGGGAGTTGATCTTCCAGATGAAATAGTGATGGTTCTCCGAAGTCATTACCACCAAGCTGCTAGAGCTTCGTGATGAACTATGATATATCAGGGACATATATGATGATCCTTGAGATATTCGCGATGTTTGACACCGCGAAAGTAGAAATCAAGAAGGAGCATCAATTGTTGATGGTTGGTGAAACCACTAGTTTCAAGAAGGGCAAGGGAACAAAGGGATACTTCATGAAACGACAAATCAGCTGCTGCTCTAGTGAAGAAACCCAAGGTTGAACCCAAACCCGAGACTAAGTGCTTCTGAAATAAAGGGAACAGCCACTGGAGCAGAATTACCCTAGATACTTGGTAGATAAGAAGGCTTGCAAGGTCGATAGAAGTATATTGGATGTATTATGTTAATGTGTACTTTACTAGTACTCCTAGTAGCACCAGGGTATTAGATACCGGTTCGGTTGCTAAGTGTTAGTAACTCGAAATAAAAGCTACGGAATAAACGGAGACTAGCTAAAGGTGAGATGATGATATGTGTTGGAAGTATTTCCAAGGTTGATCAAATATCGTACGCTCCCTCTACCATCGAGTTTGATGTTTGCAATGAGCATAGACATGATTGGATTATGTCTATCGTGATACAGTTATTCATTTAAGGAGAATAATGGTTACTCTATTTATTTGAATAATATCTTCAATGGTCTTACACCTAAAATGAATGGTTTATTGAATCTCGATCGTAGTGATACACATGTTCATGCCAAAAAGATAGTAATGATAGTACCACCTACTTGTGGCACTGCCACGTAAGTCATATCGGTATAAAACGCATGAAGAAGCTCCATGTTGATGGATCTTTGGGCTCACTCGTTTTTGAAAAGTTTGAGACATGCGAACCATGTCTGTTGGTGTATATGCATGAAGAAACTCCATGCAAATGGATCGTTTGGACTCACTTGATTTTGAATCACTTGAGACATGCAAATCATACCACATGGGCAAGATGACTGAAAGCCTCGGTTTCAGGAAAATGGAACTGGAAAGCAACTTGTTGGAAGTAATACATTTTGATGTGTGCAGTCCAATGAGTGCTGAGGCATGTAGTGGATATCGTTGTGTTCTTACTTCACGGATGATTTGAGTAGATGTTGAGTATATTTACTTGATGAATCACGAGTCTGAATTATTGAAAGGTTCAAGTAATTTCAGGGTGAAGTTGGAAGATCGTCGTGACAATAGGATAAAAGATCTATGATATGATCATAGAGATGAATATCTGAATTACGAGTTTGGCACAGAATTAAGACATTGTGGAAATTGTTTCACAACTAATACAGCCTGGAACACCATAGTGTGATGGTGTGTCCGAACATCATAACTGCACCCTATTGGATAAGATGCATATCATGATGTCTCTTATTGAATTACCACGATAGTTTATGGGTTAGGCATTAGAGACAACCACATTCACTTTAAATAGGGCACCAAGTAATTCCGATGAGATGACACCGTATGAACTATGGTTTAGAGAAACCTAAGCTGTCATTTCTTAAAAGTTTGGGGCTGCGACGCTTATGTGGAAAAGTTTCAGGCTGATAAGCTCGAACCCAAAGCGGATAAATGCATCTTCATAGGACACCCAAAACAGTTGGGTATACGTCCTGTCTCAGATCCGAAAGCAATAAGGGATTGTTTCTAGAATCGGGTCCTTTCTCGAGAAAAGTTTCTCTCGAAAGAATTGAGTGGGAGGATGGTGGAGACTTGATGAGGTTATTGAACCGTCTCTTCAACTAGTGTGTGGCAGGGCACATGAAGTTGTTCCTGTGGCACCTACACCAATTGAAGTGGAAGCTTATGATAGTGATCATGAAACTTCAGATCAAGTCACTACCAAACCTCGTAGGATGACAAGGATGAGTACTACTTTAGAGTGGTACGTGATCCTGTCTTGGAAGTCATGTTGCTAGACAACAATGAACCTACGAGCTATGGAGAAGCGATGGTGGGCCCGAATTCCGATAAATGGCTCGAGGCCATAAAATCCGAGAGAGGATCCATGTATGAAAACAAAGTGTAGACTTTGGCAGAACGGCTCGATGGTCGTAATGCTATTGAGTACAGATGGATTTTAAAAGGAAGACGGACAATGATGGTAAATGTCACCATTAAGAAAGCTCGACTTGTCGTTAAGATGTTTTCCGACAAGTTCAAGGAGTTGACTACGATGAGACTTTCTCACTCGCAGCGATGCTAAGAGTCTGTTAGAATTATATTAGCAGTCACTGCATTATTTATGAAATCTTGCATATAGGATGTCAAAAACCATTGTTTCCTCACGATTTTCTTGAGGAAAGGTTGTATGTGATACAACCGGAAGGTTTTGTCAATCCTGAAAGATGCTAATAAGTATGCAAAGCTCCAGCAATCCTTCTGAGGACTGGAGTAAGCATCTCGGAGTTAGAATGTATGCTTTGATGATGATCAAAGATTTTGGGTTTATACAAAGTTTATGAGAAACTTGTATTTCCAAAGAAGTGAGTGGGAGCACTATTGAATTTCTGATGAGTATATGTTGTTGATGATCAGAAATGACGTAGAATTTCTGGAAAGCATATAGGGTTATTTGGAAAGTGTTTTTCAATGGAAAGCCTGGATTAAGCTACTTGAACATTGAGCATCAAGATGTATAAGGATAGATCAAAACGCTTAATGGTACTTTCAAATGAGCACATACCTTGACATGATCTTGAAGGTGTTCAAGATGGATCAGTCAAAGAAGGAGTTCTTGCCTGAGTTGTAAGGTATGAAACTAAGACTTAAAGCTCGACCACGGCAGAATAGAGAGAAAGGACGAAGGTCGTCCCCTATGCTTAAAACATAGGCTCTACAGTATGCTATGTTGTGTACCGCACCTGAAATGTGCCTTGCCATGAGTCAGTCAAGGGGTACAAGAGTGATCCAAGAATGGATCACAGGACAGCGGTCAAAGTTATCATTAGTAACTAGTGGACTGAGGAATTTTCTCGATTATGGAGGTGGTAAAAGAGTTCGTCGCAAAGGGTTACGCCGATGCAAGCTTAACACCTATCCGGATAGCTCTGAGTAGAGATACCAGATACGTATAATCGAGCAACAATTTAGAATAGCTCCAAGTAGAACAGTAATTTGAAATGGCTCCAAATGTAGAATAGTAGTTGCATCTACAAGATGACATAAGAAATTTGCGAAGTACATACGGATCTGAAAGATTCAGACCCGTTGACTATAACATCTCTCACAAGCATAACATGATCAAACCCAGAACTCTTCGAGTGTTAATCACATGGTAATGTGAACTAGATTATTGACTCTAGTAAACTCTTTGGGTGTTAGTCACATGGGGATGTGACCTTGAGTGTTAGTCACATAGCAATGTGAACTGGATTATTGACTCTAGTGCAAGTGGGAGACTGTTGGAAATATGCCCTAGAGGCAATAATAAATTGATTATTATTATATTTCCTTGTTCATGATAATCGTTTATTATCCATGCTAGAATTGTATTGATAGGAAACTCAGATACATGTGTGGATACATAGACAACACCATGTCCCTAGTAAGCCTCTAGTTGACTAGCTCGTTGATCAATAGATGGTTACGGTTTCCTGACCATGGACATTGGATGTCATTGATAACGGGATCACATCATTAGGAGAATGATGTGATGGACAAGACCCAATCCTAAGCATAGCACTAGATCGTGTAGTTCGTATGCTAAAGCTTTTCTAATGTCAAGTATCATTTCCTTAGACCATGAGATTGTGCAACTCCCGGATACCGTAGGAGTACTTTGGGTGTGCCAAACGTCACAACGTAATTGGGTGACTATAAAGGTGCACTACGGGTATCTCCGAAAGTGTCTATTGGGTTGGCACGAATCAAGACTGGGATTTGTCACTCTGTGTGACGGAGAGGTATCTCTGGGCCCACTCGGTAGGACATCATCATAATGTGCACAATGTGATCAAGGAGTTGATCACGGGATGATGTGTTATGGAACGAGTAAAGAGACTTGCCGGTAACGAGATTGAACAAGGTATCGGCATACCGATGATCGAATCTCGGGCAAGTATTGTACCGCTAGACAAAGGGAATTGTATACGGGATTGATTAAGTCCTTGACATCGTGGTTCATCCGATGAGATCATCGTGGAACATGTGGGAGCCAACATGGGTATCCAGATCCCGCTGTTGGTTATTGACCGAAGAGTCATCTCGGTCATGTCTGCATGTCTCCCGAACCCGTAGGGTCTACACACTTAAGGTTCGGTGACGCTAGGGTTATAGAGATATTAGTATGCGGTAACCCGAAAGTTGTTCGGAGTCCCGGATGAGATCCCGGATGTCACGAGGAGTTCCAGAATGGTCCGGAGGTAAAGAATTATATATAGGAAGTGCTCTTTCGGCCATCGGGACAAGTTTCAGGGTCACTGGTATTGTACCGGGACCACCGGAAGGGTCCCGGGGGCCCACCGGGTGGGGCCACCTGCCCCGGGGGGCCACATGGGCTGTAGGGGGTGCGCCTTGGCCTACATAGGCCAAGGGAACCAGCCCCAAGAGGCCCATGCGCCAAGAGTAGAGGAAAAGGGAGAGTCCTAAAGGGGGAAGGCACCTCCGAGGTGCCTTGGGGAGGATGGACTCCTCCCCCCCTTGGCCGCACCCTTCCTTGGAGGAAGGGGCAAGGCTGCACTCTCCCCCTCTCCCTTGGCCCTATATATAGTGGGGGGAAGGGAGGGCAACCATACCTAAGGCCTGGCGCCTCCCTCTCCCTCCCATGACACATCTCCCTCCTCCCGCAGCGGTTGGCGAAGCCCTGTTGGAATCCCGCTACTTCCACCACGCCGTCGTGCTGCTGGATCTCCATCAACCTCTCCCTCCTCCTTGCTGGATCAAGGCGTGGGAGACGTCTCCGTTCCATACATGTGTTGAACGCGGAGGTGCCGTCCGTTCGGCGCTAGGATCATCGGTGATTTGGATCACGACGAGTACGACTCCATCAACCCCGTTCTCTTGAACGCTTCCGCGTGCGATCTACAAGGGTATGTAGATCCACTCCTCCCTTGTTGCTAGATGACTCCATAGATAGATCTTGGTGACACGTAGGAAAATTTTGAATTTATGCTACGTTCCCCAACAGCATGACCTCCGGAACAGGATTACCGTACCACTCTGGTGCGGATCTCACTCTGGTTTACCTACGAGATTCGGTAGTAACTTGATCTGAAGTTACATGATCATCATCATTAGCTTCCTCACTAATTGGTGTAGTAGTCACAGGAACAGATTTCTGTGATGAACTACTTTCCAATAAGGGAGAAGGTACAATTACCTTATCAAGTTCTACTTTCCTCCCACTCACTTCTTTCGAGAAAACCTCCTTCTCTGGAAATGATCCATTCTTAGCAATGAATGTCTTGCCTTTGGATCTGTGATAGAAGGTGTACCCAACAGTAACTTTTTGGGTATCCTATGAAGACACACTTTTCTGATTTGGGTTTGAGCTTATCAGGATGAAACTTTTTCACATAAGCATTGCAACCCCAAACTTTAAGAAATGACAACTTTGGTTTCTTGCCAAACCACAGTTCATACGGTGTCGTCTCAACAGATTTAGATGGTGCCCTTTTAACGTGAATGCAGCTGTCTCTAATGCATAACCCCAAAACGATAGTGGTAGATCGGTAAGAGACACCATAGATTGCACTATATCCAATAAAGTACGGTTATGACGTTCGGACACACCATTATGCTGTGGTGTTCCATGTGGCATGAGTTTGTGAAACTATTCCACATTGTTTTAATTGAAGACCAAACTCTTAACTCAAATATTTGTCTCTGTGATCAGATCGTAGAAACTTTATTTTCTTGTCACGATGTTTTTCCACTTCACTCTGAAATTCTTTGAACTTTTCAAATGTTTCAGACTTATGTTTCATCAAGTAGATATACCCATATCTGCTCAAATCATCTGTGAAGTTCAGAAAATAACGATACTTGCCGTGAGCCTTAACAATCATCGGACCGCATACATCAGTATGTATTATTTCCAATAAGTCAGTTGCTCGCTCCGGAGAACGGAGTCTTAGTCATCTTGCCCATGAGGCATGGTTCGCAAGCATCAAGTGATTCATAATCAAGTGATTCCAAAATCCCATCAGCATGGAGTTTCTTCATGCGCTTTACACCAATATGACCTAAACGGCAGTGCTACAAATAAGTTGCACTATCATTATTAACTTTGCATCTTTTGGTTTCAAATTTATGATTATGTGTATCACTACGATCGAGATCCAACGAACTATTTTCATTGGGTGTGTAACCATATAAGGTTTTATTCATGTAAACAGAACAACAATTTATTCTCTTACTTAAATGAATAACCGTATTACAATAAACATGATCAAATCATATTCATGCTCAACGCAAACACCAAATAACACTTATTCAGGTTCAACACTAATCCCGAAAGTATAGGGAGTGTGCGATGATGATCATATCAATCTTGGAACCACTTCCAACACACATCGTCACTTCACCCTTAAATAGTCTCTGTTTATTCTGCAACTCCCGTTTTGAGTTACTAATCTTAGCAACTGAACTAGTATCAAATACTGAGGGGTTGCTATAAACACTAGTAAAGTACACAGCAATAACATGTATATCAAATATACTTATGTTCACTTTGCCATCCTTCTTATCTGCCAATCACTTGGGGTAGTTCCGCTTCCAGTGACCAGTCCCTTTGTAGTAGAAACACTTAGTCTCAGGCTTAGGACCAGACTTGGGCTTCTTCACTTGAGCAGCAACTTGCTTGCTGTTCTTCTTGAAGTTCCCCTTCTTCCCTATACCCTTTTCTTGAAACTAGTGGTCTTGTCTACCATCAACACTTGATGTTTTTCTCGATTTCTACCTTCGTCAATTTCCGCGTTACGAAGAGCTTGGGAATCGTTTCCGTTATCCCTTGCATATCATAGTTCATCACGAAGTTCTACTAACTTGGTGATGGTGACTAGAGAATTCTGTCAATCACTATCTTATCTGGAAGATTAACTCCCACTTGATTCAAGAGATTGTAGTACTCAGACAATCTGGGCACATGCTCACTAGTTGAGCGATTCTCCTCCATCTTTTAGCTATAGAACTTGTTGGAGACATCATATCTCTCAACTCGGGTATTTGCTTGAAATATTAACTTCAACTCCTGGAACATCTCATATGCTCCATGACGTTCAAAACGTCTTTGAAGTCCCGATTCTAAGCCATTAAGCATGGTGCACTAAACTATCAAGTAGTCATCATATTGAGCTAGCCAAACATTCATAATGTCTGCATCTGCTCCTGCAATAGGTCCGTTACCTAGCGGTGCATCAAGGACATAATTCTTCTGTGCAGCAATGAGGATAAACCTCAGATCACGGATCCAATCCGCATCATTGCTACTTGTAAGTGCATCTAGTGCCACCCCTAGTTGGTTTTGGAGTATTGACGACAAACCTAATTGAGGGACTAATGTGTTTGTGAGAATTGCAGGATAACACAGGTAGAAGTCCCTCATTGATTCGGTTTTACTACCAGAGATGACCCCTAAAAATGTATGAAGACATTGAAGTCAAAGGTGGTATATGAAGATATTCACATTGAAGACTATGACATGAGAAGACACGATATGAAGCCTATGGAGGTCGAAGACTTAGATCTTTCGTAGTTCTCTTTCTTTTGTGTTGAGTCATAGGAACCACCGTACTGTTAAGTGGGGTCCAAGAGAACCAGTCAGAATGACTAAAGTGATGCCTAAACCAAAAACCTATGTCTTCGAGTGAAGACTATGAGAGCGAATCTTGTCGAGAGTCGGACAAGTCAGCTTTGCTTGTAGCCTAAGTAAAGTTGCCGTGTGAGTTTGAAATCTGACCGTCGGGACACGTGTCAGTTCCTTAGTGACCCAGGGTCATTTCGGACAAATCAGGTTGGGTTGCCAAGTGGCTATAAATAGCCCACCCCCTACAACCATAAATGGATGGCTGCTCGGATTGAAAGTACGGCTTTTGTCATTTGAGAGCAACCCACCTCGAAGCCTTTGAGAGAGAATTCCTTGCGAGGATAAAGCCCTAACCACCAGAGCCAGAGAGAATTGGGCATCACTTAAGTCTTCTTGTCTGTGTGATCTGAAGACTTATTACACTTGAGGACTGTGCATCCTCCAGCCGGTTAGGCATCGCGTTCTGAGCATCCAAGAGACATTGTGGATTGCTAGTGAACGAAGTCTGTGAAGGTTTGGGAGTCTACCTTGAAGACTTACCAGAGTGATTGGGCGAGGTCTATGTGACCTTAGCTTAAGGAGAATACGGTGAGGACTGGGTGTCTTGAGCTGCGTGTTCAGGACTGGGTGTCCGGGACTGTGTGTCCTAAGGTTTAAATACCTAGCCGCTCCAACCAGACGTACAGTTGTCACAGCAACTGGAACTGGTTCAACAAATCATTGTCTTCAAAGAGTCACTGGTTTCATCTTCACTTCACTTTACTTACTGTTACTCCTTGTGAAGTCATTATATGTTTGCTCTATCATTTATCTTCACTGAGTGACTGCGTGTTTTGTTTGGCTTCACAATATCTTCCTACCTGATCCTTACTACCTAGCTGCTATTAGTCTTTGTGCTTTCACTTCATTGAATACTTGACTATGGTTTGCCTAGTGTAGTCTACCTTCCGCTGCATGGTAATAGGTCTAATTTTATAGTTTGTCTTCAAAACTCCCATGTTCTGAAGACTTTCATAAAAATCGCCTATTCACCCCCCTCTAGTCGATATAACGCACTTTCACTACTAACATCTTTCAGCACAATTTTCTCTAGGAACATATCAAAATAAACACAGGGAAGCAACAACGCGAGCTATTGATCTACAACATAATTTGCAAAATACTACGAGGACTAAGTTCATGATAAATTTAAGTTCAATTAATCATATTACTTAAGAACTCCCACTTAGACAGACATCCCTCTAATCCTCTAAGTGATTACGTGATCCAAATCAACTAAACCATGTCCGATCATCACGTGAGATGGAGTAGTTTCATTGGTGCACAACGCTATGTTGATCATATCTGCTATATGATTCACGCTCGACCTTTCAGTCTCCGTGTTCTGAGGCCATATCTGTATATGCTTGGCTCGTCAAGTATAACCTGAGTATTCTGCGTGTGCAACTGTTTTGCACCCGTTGTATTTGAACGTAGAGCCTATCACACCCGATCATCACGTGGTGTCTCAGCACAAAGAACTTTCACAATGGTGCATACTCAGGGAGAACACTTCTTGATAATTAGTGAGAGATCATCTTATAATGCTACCGTCAATCAAACCAAGATAAGATGCATAAAAGATAAACATCACATGCAATCAATATAAGTGATATGATATGGCCATCATCATCTTGTGCTTGTGATCTCCATCTCCGAAGCACCATCGTGATCACCATCGTCACCGGCGCGACACCTTGATCTCCATCGCAGCATCGTTGTCATCTCGCCAATCTTATGCTTCCACGACTATCACTACCGTTTAGTGATAAAGTAAAGCATTATAGCGCGATTGCATTGCATACAATAAAGCGACAACCATATGGCTCCTGCCAGTTGCCGATAACTCGGTTACAAAACATGATCATCTCATACAATAAAATTTAGCATCATGTCTTGACCATATCACATCACAACATGCCCTGCAAAAACAAGTTAGACGTCCTCTACTTTGTTGTTGCAAGTTTTACGTGGATGCTACGGGCTTAAGCAAGAACCAATCTTACCTACGCATCAAAACCACAATGATAGTTTGTCAAGTTGGTGTTGTTTTAACCTTCGCAAGGACCGGGCGTAGCCACACTCGGTTCAACTAAAGTTGGAGAAACTGTCACCCGCAAGCCATCTATGTGCAAAGCACGTCGGGAGAACCGGTCTCGTGTAAGCGTACGCGTAATGTCGGTCCGGGCCACTTCGTCCAACAATACCGCCGAACCAAAGTATGACATGCTGGTAAGCAGTATGACTTATATCGCCCACAACTCACTTGTGTTCTACTCGTGCATATAACATCAACATATAAAACCTAGGCTCGGATGCCACTGTTGGGAACGTAGTAATTTCAAAATTTTCCTATGCACACGCAAGATCATGGTGATGCATAGCAACGAGAGGGGAGAGTGTGATCTACGTACCCTTGCAGATCGACAACGCAAGCGTTTGGTTGATGTAGTCGTACATCTCCACGGCCCGACCGATCAAGCACCGAAACTACGGCACCTCCGAGTTCTAGCACACGTTCAGCTCGATGACGATCCCCGGACTCCGATCCAGCAAAGTGTCGGGGAAGAGTTCCGTCAGCACGACGGCGTGGTGACGATCTTGATGCACTACCGTCGCAGGGCTTCGCCTAAGCACCGCTACAATATTATCGAGGACTATGGTGGAAGGGGCACCGCACACGGCTAAGAATATGATCACGTGGATCAACTTGTCTAGGGGTGCCCCCTGCCCCCGTATATAAAGGAGCAAGGGGAGGAGGCCGGCCGGCCCCTATAGGCGCGCCAGGAGGAGTCCTCCTCCTAGTAGGAGTAGGACTCCTACTAGGAGGGGGAAGGAAGTGGGGAGGGAGAGGGAAAGGGGGGCGCCGCCCCCCCCCCCCCTCTCCTAGTCCAATTCGGACAAGGGGGAGGAGGCGCGCGGCCCACCCTGGCTGCCCCTCTCTCTCCACTAAGGCCCATAAGGCCCATTACTTCTCCCGGTAGGGTTTCGGTAACCCTCCGGCTCTCCGGTTTTCCCCGAAATCACCCGGAACACTTCCGGTGTCCGAATATAGCCGTCCAATATATCAATCTTTATGTCTCGACCATTTCGAGACTCCTCGTCATGTCCGTGATCACATCCGGGACTCCGAACTAACTTCGGTACATCAAAACTCATAAACTCATAATATAACTGTCATCGAAACCTTAAGCGTGCGGACCCTACGGGTTCGAGAACAATGCAGGCATGACCGAGACACGTCTCCGGTCAATAACCAATAGCGGAACCTGGATGCTCATATTGGCTCCTACATATTCTACGAAGATCTTTATCGGTCAGACCGCATAACAACATACGTTGTTCCCTTTGTCATCGGTATGTTACTTGCCCGAGATTCGAACGTCGGTATCTCAATACCTAGTTCAATCTCGTTACCGGCAAGTATCTTTACTCGTTCCGTAATACATCATCTCACAACTAACTCATTAGTTGCAATGCTTGCAAGGCTTATGTGATGTGCATTACCGAGAGGGCCCAGAGATACCTCTCCGATAATCGGAGTGACAAATCCTAATCTCGAAATACACCAACCCAACATGTACCTTTGGAGACACCTGTAGAGCACCTTTATAATCACCCAGTTACGTTGTGACGTTTGGTAGCACACAAAGTGTTCCTCCGACAAACGGGAGTTGCATAATCTCATAGTCATAGGAACATGTATAAGTCATGAAGAAAGCAATAGCAACATACTAAACGATCGGGTGCTAAGCTAATGGAATGGGTCATGTCAATCAGATCATTCACCTAATGATGTGATCCCATTAATCAAATAACAACTCTTTGTCCATGGTTAGGAAACATAACCATCTTTGATTAACGAGCTAGTCAAGTAGAGGCATACTAGTGACACTCTGTTTGTCTATGTATTCACACATGTATAATGTTTCCGGTTAATACAATTCTAGCATGAATAATAAACATTTATCATGATATAAGGAAATAAATAATAACTTTATTATTGCCTCTAGGGCATATTTCCTTCAGCAAAAACTAGCATATGCAAGGAAACGAAAAGAAACAATAGCAATCTCAATACAACGAGAGGTAATTTAGTAACATGAAAATTTCTACAACCATATTTTCCTCTCTCATAGTAATTACATGTAGGATCATAAGCAAATTCAACAATATATCTATCACATAAAATATTCTCAACATGATCCACATGCATGCAAAGTTGGCACTTTTCAGAAATAGTGGGATTAACAAAAACTAAAGTCATGACCTTTCCAAACCCACTTTTAATATTATTGCAAACATTATAATCAATCTCATATTCATCATGGGGTTTAAATAAATTTTCAAGATCAAAAGAAGAATCACCCCAATCATGATCATTGCAACAAGTAGAGGACATAGCAAAACTAGCATCCCCAAGCTTAGGGTTTTGCATATTATTAGCACAATTGACATCAAGAGAATTTATAATAAAATCATTGCAATCATGCTTTTAATTCAAAGATCTATCGCGAAGCACTTCATCACAATTTTCAGATTTACGGATTTCAGGCAAAAGCTTATAAAGATAATCTAGTGCATCCAAATCACTAGGAATTGGTTCATCATAATTGGATCTCTTAAAAAGATTGGCAAGCGGATGAGGATCCATAGATATTAGCTTCTCTGTTTAGTAATAAATAAATGACTATTCCAACCATACGAGCAAACAAGAAACGGGCAAAAGAGGCAAATAGAAAGGGAGGATAAAGAGAGAGGGCGAATAAAACGGCAAGGGTGAATTGGGGGAGAGGAAAACGAGAGGCAAATGGCAAATAATGTAATGCGAGAGATAGGGATTGTGATGGGTACTTAATATGTGACTTTTTGCGTACACTCCCCGGCAACGGCGCCAGAAATCCTTCTTGCTACGTCTTGAGCTTGCGTTGGTTTTCCCCGAAGAGGAAGGGATGATGCAGCAGAGTAGCGTAAGTATTTCCCTCAGTTTTTGAGAACCAAGGTATCAATCCAGTAGGAGCCCACGCTCAAGTCCCTCGTACCTGCACAAAGCGATAGCTACTCGCAACCAACACGATTAGGGGTTGTCAAGCCCTTCACAGTCACTTACGAGAGTGAGATCTGATAGATAGAATATTTTTGGTATTTTTGATATAAAGATGCAAAGTAAAAAGTAAAATCAAAGTAAATAGCAAAGCAATATAAAAGTGATGGAGATTGATATGATGAGAATAGACCCGGGGGCCATAGGTTTCACTAGTGGCTTCTCTCAAGAGCATAAGTATTCTATGGTGGGTGAACAAATTACTGTTGAGCAATTGATAGAATTAAGCATAATTATGAGAATATCTAGGCATGATCATGTATATAGGCATCACGTCCGTGACAAGTAGATCGAAACGATTCTGCATCTACTACTATTACTCCACTCATCGACCGCTATCCAGCATGCATCTAGAGTATTAAGTTAAAAACAGAGTAACGCCTTAAGCAAGATGACATGATGTAGAGAGATAAATTCATGCAATATGAAATAAACCCCATATTGTTATCCTCGATGGCAATGATACAATACGTGCCTTGCTGCCCCTTCTGTCACTGGGTAAGGACACCACAAGATCGAACCCAAAGCTAAGCACTTCTCCCATGGCAAGAACTACCAATCTAGTTGGCCAAACCAAAAGGATAATTCGAAGAGACTTGCAAAGATAACCAATCATGCATAAAAGAATTCAGAGAAGATTCAAATATTATTCATAGATAGACTTGATCATAAACCCACAATTCATCGATCTCAACAAACACACCGCAAAAAGAAGATTACATCGAATAGATCTCCACGAGAGAGGGGGAGAACTTTGTATTGAGATTCAAAGAGAGAGAAGAAGCCATCTAGCTACTAACTATGGACCCGAAGGTCTAAGGTAAACTACTCACACTTCATCGGAGGGGCTAGGATGATGTAGAAGCCCTCCGTGATGACGGCCCTCTTCCGGTGGAGCTCCGGAACAGGCCCCAAGATGGGATCTCGTGGATACAGAAAGTTGCGGCAGTGGAATTAGGGTTTTGGCTCCTGTTCTGATCGTTTGGGGGTACGTGTGTATATATAGGAGGAAGGAGTACGTCGGTGGAGCACCGAGGGGCCCACGAGGTAGGGGGGCACGCCCCCACCCTCGTGACTACCTCTTTGATCCCTTGCAGTAGGGTCCAAGTCTCTTGGATCACGTTCGGCCAGAAAATCATGTTTCCAAAGATTTTATTCCGTTTGGACTCCGTTTGATATTCTGTTTATCTGAAACACTGAAATAGGCAAAAAAATAGCAATTCTGGGCTGGGCCTCCGGTTAATAGGTTAGTCCCCAAAATAATATAAAAGTGGAAAATTAAGCCCAATATAGTCCAAAACAGTAGATAATATAGCATGGAGCAATCAAAAATTATAGATACGTTGGAGACGTATCACTTTCCTCATGTCGAACATGATCATGCAGTCCGTCCCGAGCTCATCTCGACGTACCCTCGTCGAGCGGCTCTTTGGACTCGTCGGATTCTCCTCCGACCGCTTCCACCCGTCGCCCTACTGACAACATCGAGGTGTTGTCTCAAAAGGCACCGAGCCAAGGGGAGGTGGTCCTGGGGGCGCCTCGCGGTGACTTCCCGGACCTTGGGTACCAAGGGAGCGAGGCTCCTACGGGCTTCGAGTTCGGGCCCCAGCCGGACACTGCGCCGGAACCTTCGATGGTTCCAGACTCCGGCAGGTGCCCCCCATTAAGGGGGGCCAACCATTCGTGCCGGTGTACTCTGTCCAACCAGAGGCACTGGACAACCTACTGGAAGCGCTTCACAGCGCTTCCATCAAAGAAGAGCACCGCACTATCATGAGTGTGGTGGTCGAGAAGGTTCAGTCCGCCAAAAATGGACCGACCGAAGCTTGCGCCAGCCTCCTAACAGGCTTTTAGGTAAGCATTCAAAATATAAGAAAATATTACCGCATAGATAGTAGCCCCTGATGCTCTGTTCGGCGTTCGTGAAGAAAAGCCGAATAGAGTATCAAATGATAACTCAGGAGTCTAATTAGAGTATGTCTATGTGTATGTGCAGGCTTCACTGCTGGCCGCTGCCGCACGTACTGCAGAGGTCTCTGCGCTGAAGCAGGACCTGAAGCGGTCCAAGGACGAGCTCGGCCTTATCAAGAGGCAGCTCGAAGAGAGCAAAGGTAAGATATACCCCTGTCTATATAGTTAAAAAGAAGTTTGGGTGTAAAGTAATAGGATCATCATGAATTTGTCTGGGGCCACGACCGAGGTGGAGACCCTGAGGAAGGCGTTGTCCGAGGCCAAAGACAACGTGTCCAAAGAACACATTGAACGGGAGAAGCAAGAAGCTCGAGTAGGCGAGGTGCAGCAAGAGCTCGAGGCTCTCGCCAAAAAGCACGAGTCCTTGGAGCTTGACTCTTAGACGCGAGAGTCCGAGCTCGCGCAGGCGCTTGAGAGCGTCCGGAGCGCCAAGGCCGAAGCCCACAAGGCCCTCCAGGAGATTGACGCGGTGAAGAAAATAGCAGCGGGTAAGGCATTTGTTATGCATAGCAAGCACGTGAAGGAGACTTTCCTTTTTCTTACCCGAGTTCGGAGCTCTCCAGGAGCGTTTGAAGATCTTCCCCACAGTGTACTGGATGTCACGGAGTTTTACCAGGCTGAGGAGGGAAGCTCAACGGAGAAGTTGTTCTAGTCTCAATATACTGGGACCGAACACCCCGTGCCCTTGAGCGACCAGCTGAAGCAGTTGGTCGAGCTTCACAAGGCGGCCGAACAGGCCATGAGGGGCCTTATAGTCTGGATGTGTCCTGGCGAGCCCCTGTCCGGCAGCTACTTCGGTCTGGTGAGGCGGCTCTTGAAGTCATCAGGCGGTCCGTCTGCATCGAGGGTGCACGCAGGGCTTTTGCCCAGGCGAAGGTGCACTGGGCGAAGCTGGACGCCGTGAAGCTGGTGAAGGAAGGGCCGCCGGAGGGCAAGGAGCATCGCTGCCCCGAGAATTACTATGAGAGTGTCCTGAAGGGTTCCCGCTTAGTGGCAGATGAGTGTGCCAAGGATGTAATTTTTGAATGAATATGCTCATGTGATCATGTAATATGAAACGATTTCGTTTGCGCCATGCGACGCTTTCTTAATTTAACATATTACCTTCTGTGCGGCCGTTTATAAAATCTGAGAGTTGGCCAGTCGTCGGCTTCTACCCCATGTAACTAGTACTGGGGTGTTCGGGGTAAATCTGAACACTCTTTACCCTAATTTTGGGTCCTTCAAGGGAGGTGTTCAGCGCAACGAACCAGGCAATCGGACTATAATGCTTTATCACTCTCACTTAGCCATAGAAGTCTATGATTTTAAATTTTTGGCGAAGCCCCTGGTATTCGGAGGGCCGAATTTGGGGCGCTATACACGCCTAAGCCGGACAAGGCCGACTCCTCGCCCGAAGCGGAAAAAGTCTTTAAGGACTTGAGACCTCTCGAACAACGACCAGTCTCTCGCCTTATCATGACAATCAATTTTTGGCTTTCTCTACTGAGGTGCTCATCCGGAAGAACCGGGACACAATCGCAGTAGTTCTCCCACCGCTACCTTAGCCGACATAGCGGAACGTAAGGTACCAAAGCATGGGAGTCGGGCAACCCAAAAGTTGACCAAAGACATGATTCAGAGCTGATGCATATAATGATATAAGTTCGGGGTGCCACACTGTCGAATGTGTTCGGACTTCTTGCGCCGTATTATGGGGTAAACGAGAGCCCCCGGCATATTGACCGTACCCGAACGTGCGGGTGCGGATTGTCGTAAATGGACATATAAGAGAAAGAGAAAAACTTAAATAATGCAATGACAGATTAATGATATGCATTGTTATTTGAATAATACGTCGAAGCGTACTGGTACAAGTAGTGCAATAAGCATAAAGTAGGACAATTTGAAATGTCCTATCCCAGGGCAAGCTACACATAAATAGTGAAAAGCGGGTATATCAAGTATTACTAGAGACCACCTGGCGGTTCCCGTGTTCATCTTAGCCTCTTGCCGCCTTGGTTGTTGCTTCCGGAATGTGTCCGGCAATCGTACTGCCGGAAAGGGCTTCCAAAGAGTTAGGCCCTGAAAGAGAAAAGGAATGTCAAAGGTATACAACCCCTGGTGTGGTTAAGCCACAATGCGGGGTGTGTCCTGATTGTGCCCCCGCCTATGTCCATGGTATTTTCAATGCGTAGTTATGTACGCGCGGCACGGATTTCGTCGCTTCACTGGGACTGGGACGGGGGCCGGATTGCTAGGCGAGCTCTGATCGTGCCAGGCGATCCTATTGCAGCTTGTTCCGGACTCGCTTGAAGGTGTCTGGGGGTTGTGACGCCGAATGAGTGGTCTACCTGAACAGGCTGCTTTGTGCCTCTGCTGCAAGGGCCGCAGTGTGCTCTTCCGTATGGAGCGAGCGTTCTCTGTTTCCATTTACTGTTATGACCCCGTGAGGTCCTGGCATCTTGAGCTTGAGGTATGCGTAATGCGGCACTGCATTGAATTTTGCAAATGTGGTCCGTCCGAGCAGTGCAAGATAGCCACTGCGAAACGGGATGATGTCGAAGATTACTCTTTGCTTCGGAAGTTATCCGGTGATCCAAAGACCACTTCCAGTGTGATTGAGCTTGTGCAATGGGCCTCTACGCCTGGGATGACGCCTTTAAAGGTGGTTTTGCTGGGTTTGATCCTCGAGGGATCGATACCCATTTTTCACACTGTATCCTGATAAAGCAGGTTCAGGCTGCTGCCGCCGTCCATAAAGACTCGGGTGAGGTGAAATCCGTCAATGATGGGGTCTAGGACCAATGTGGCGGATCTGCCATGACGGATGCTAGTGGGGTGGTCCTTGCGATCGAAGGTGATTGGACAAGCAGACCATGGGTTGAACTTTGGGGCGACGGGCTCCATCCCATAGACGTCCCTTAGTGCACGCTTCCGCTCCCTCTTGGGAATGTGGGTTGCGTATATCATGTTCACCGTCTTCACTTGAGGGGGAAACCCCTTCTGTCCTCCTGTGTTCGGCGGCCGGGGCTCCTCCTCGTCATCGCTATGCAGCCCCTTGTCCTTGTTCTCGGCATTTAACTTGCCGGCCTGCTTGAACACCCAGCATTCTCTATTGGTGTGATTGGCTGGCTTGTCGAGGGTGCCGTGGATTTGACACGAGCGATCCAGTATGCGATCCAGACTGGACGGAGCCGGAGTATTTCTTTTAAATGGCTTTTTCCGCTGACCGGATCTAGAGCCTCTGAATCCGGCATTGACTGCCGTATCTTCGGTGTTATCGCCGTTATTGCGGCGCTTTGGTTTATTATGACGCTGCCTACCGTTAACATCTTTGGTATCCGAGGTATCCGGATTCCTCGATGTGTTGTTGCTGCGAGCCAGCCAGCTGTCCTCGCCCGCGCAAAAGCGGGTCATGAGTGTCGTGAGGGCTGCCATAGATTTCAACTTCTCCTGGCCGAGGTGGCGGGCGAGCCACTCGTCGCGGATGTTATGCTTGAATGCCGCTAGGGCCTCTACATCCGGATAGTCTACAATTTGTTTTTTCTTAGTCAGGAACTGTGTCCAAAATTGTCTGGCCGATTCCCCTGGCTGCTGGGTTATGTGGCTCAACTCATCGGCATCCAGTGGCCGCACACAAGTGCCCTGGAAGTTATCAAGAAATGTGTCTTCTAGATCCTCCCAACTGCCGACGGAATCTGCTGGCAAGCTATTCAGCCAATGCCGAGCTGGTCCTTTGAGTTTTAGTAGGAGGTACTTGATGGCATGTAGATCATCACCGTGAGCCATGTGGATGTGAAGGAGGAAATCCTCAATCCATACAGCGGGATCTGTTGTGCCATCATATGATTTGATATTTACGGGTTTGAAACCCTCCAGGAATTCATGATTCATAACTTCATCAGTGAAGCATAGGGGGTGTGCGGCACCTTTATGCCGGGCTATATCCCGACGTAGCTCGTATGAGTCTTGTCTGCTGTATTCGGCCCGGCCGGATTTACTCTTGGTGTATCCGACGCGACGATCATCGTCCTATGTGGGTGCACGTGCCCGTGTCTCGTATATTGACCTTGCGATTTTTGCCTTACTGTCCAAGATGTCTCGCGGGTCCTCTGTATTGCCCTGGGCCTTAGTATTTTTGACTGAGTGGCGACGGGGTGCGGTCTGAACTTTAGGCTAAAACGCCTCTCTGGCTCGGCCGCGTAGTGGCTGGTCAGCCGCATCGTACACTGGTGAATGAGGTTTCAATGTTTCCTCCTCCAGGTGAGGTAGCGACATGCGTTTTGGGTAACTCTTGGATGGGCGCTCGAGTTCATGCTCCTCGGCCGCAAGGACTTCGGTCCACCTGTCTGCTAGCAAGTCTTGATCAGCTTGAAGTTGTTCCTGTTTTTTCTTCAGGCTATTTGCCATGGTCATAAGCCGGCGCTTGAAGCGCTCTTGCTCGACGGGGTCCTCAGGCACGATAAACTCCTCCGGTTCTCCATCTGCTGCCTGCTCTGGAGGGCTAGCTTGTTCATCCTCTAGCTCTACACCGTGCTAGAGGGGATTGTTGTTGTCTTCGGTGCTATCCGGAGTGTTATTATCTCCTGTGCCGGTATCACTGCTCTTGCTGTGGCGGGACTTAGAGCGGCGCCGCTGACGTCGGCGCTTGGGTTGCTTCTTGGAGGGGTCATCCTCTGCTGTCTCGTCGCCATTGCCTTCTTTGGGAGTGTCCACCATGTATATATCATATGATGAGGTGGCGGTCCAGCGCCCTGAGGGCAGTGGTTTCTGTTCGTCTCCGGCTTCGTCGTCCATACCATCGAAGTCTTCGTAGTCGAAGTCGAGCATGTCGGTTAAGTCGTCGATAGTGGCTACTAAGTGGGTGGTGGGTGGGCAGTGAATTTCTTCGTTGTCCGGATCCCATTCTAGCCGGACATAGTTCGGCCAAGGTTCTCCTGTCCGGGAGAGAGAACTTAATGAATTTAGCACATCTCCGAAAGGTGAGTGCTGAAAGATATCCGCGGAGGTGAACTCCATGATCGGCGCCCAGTCGGACTCGACGGGCACGGATGTGAGCGGCTCAGAGTCCGTGGCCGGAGATGAATCCAGTGGTTCGGCGCCACGGTTCTCATAAGGGGTGAAGTCAGTATCTGGCTCTATCGCCACTGAGAGTGCGGACTCCATGGCGGGGTCTATCCCTCCGCTCTCGGATTGCACGATTTGCTCCTGATTAAAGGCCGGAGTAGCTGCGGGTGCTACGTCTTGCTCGTCGCGACTGTGCGGTGCGTCCGGCATGGGCTCGAATCCGTCGAAAATCAAGTCTCCGCGGATGTCGGCCGTGTAGTTCAAGTTTCCAAATCTGACCCGATGGCCAGGGGCGTAGCTCTCGATCTGCTCCAGATGGCCAAGCAAATTGGCCCACAGTGCGAAGCCGCCGAATACGAGGTTTTGTCCGGGGAGGAAAGCCTCACCCTGGACCGCATCGCTAGTGATGATCGAAGGAGCCATCAAGCCTTATGGTGACGACACAGTGGAACTCTCAATGAAAGCACCAATGTCGGTGTCAAAACCGGCGGATCTCGGGTAGGGGGTCCCAAACTGTGCGTCTAAGGCGGATGGTAACAGGAGGCAGGGGACACGATGTTTACCCAGGTTCGAGCCCTCTTGATGGAGGTAATACCCTACGTCTTGCTTGATTGTTCTTGATGGTATGAGTATTACAAGAGTCGATCTACCACGAGATCAAAGAGGCTAAACCCTAGAAGCTAGCCTATGGTATGTCCTACGGACTAAAACCCTCCGGTTTATATAGACACTGGAGGGGGCTAGGGTTACATAAGGTCGGTTACAAAGGAGGAGATATACATATCTGTATTGCCTAGCTTGCCTTCCACGCCAAGTAAAGTCCCATCCGGACACGAGACGAAGTCTTCAATCGTGTATCTTCATAGTCCAACAGTCCGGTCAAAGGATATAGTCCAGCTGTCTGGAGACCCCCTAATCCAGGACTCCCTCAGGGGAAAAACCTACTTGGAGTAGGATTGGCCCCCCCCCTTGGGCGCGCCTCCTCCTCTTGGCCGGTCCCCTCCTCCTCGCCCCCTTTATATACGGAGGAGGGGGCACCCCATCAACACAACAATTGATCTTTTAGCCGTGTGCGGTGCCCCCCTCCACCATAATCCACCTCGGTCATATCATAGCGGTGCTTAGGTGAAGCCCTGCATCGGTAGAACATCATCATTGTAACCACGCCGTCGTGCTGACAGAACTCTTCCTCAAAGCTCGGCTGGATTGGAGTTCAAGGGATGTTATCGAGTTGAACGTGTGCAGAACTCGGAGGTGTCGTGCGTTCGGTGCTTGATCGGTCGGATCGTGAAGACGTACGACTACATCAATCGCGTTGTGCTAACGCTTCCGCTTTTGGTCTACGAGGGTACGTGGACACACTCTCCCCTCTCGTTGCTATGCATCACCATGATCTTGCGTGTGCGTAGGAATTTTTTTGAAATTAGTACGTTCTAACAATGGCTACCTCATCTAATCAGGAGATGCCTAGTTCATCGAATCAGGAACCAGTTACAATTACCGAACCTGCCATTTCGATGGAACACTTTGAAGATCCTATGGAGGAGAACAATAAAGTTCCTACTAGGAGCAAGAGACAGAGGACTGCAAAGTCCTTGGTGATGATTTTCTTGGTGTATCTCATAGATGACACTCACAATTCTATTTCAGAGGCCTATGCATCTGAAGATGCTGACTACTGGAAGGAAGCGGTTCGTAGCGATATGGATTCCATCTTGGCAAATGAAACTTGGGAGATAACTGATTCTCCTTATGGGTGCAAACCTATAGGGTGCAAATGGGTATTCAAGAAGAAGCTTAGGCCTGATGGTACTATTGAAAAGTACAAGGCTCGGCTCGTGGCTAAGAGTTATACCCAAAAGGAAGGGGGAGGCTTCTTTGATACTTACTCACCTGTGACTCGACTGACCACTATTCAAGTTCTACTTTCACTAGCTGCCTCACATGGTCTTCTCGTTCATCAAATGGATGTTAAGACTGCTTTCCTAAATGGAGAGTTGGACGAGGAAATTTATATGGAACAACCAGATGGGTTTGTACTAGATGGCCAGGAAGAAAAGGTGTGCAAGTTGCTGAAGTCTTTGTATGGACTCAAGCAAGCACCCAAACAGTGGCATGAGAAGTTTGAAAGAACTTTAATAGTTGCAGGCTTTGTTGTAAACGAAGTTGATAAATGTGTGTACTATCGCCATGGTGAGGGTGAGGGAGTTATCCTTTGCTTCTATGTTGATGACATACTGATTTTCGAAACAAATCTGAATGTTATTAAGGAGGTCAAGGATTTCCTATCTCGTTGCTTTGAGATGAAGGATTTAGGAGTGGCTGATGTCATTCTGAACATCAAGTTGTTGAGAGACGATGATGGTGGGATTACATTGCTTCAATCTCACTATGTGGAAAAGATCTTGAGTCGCTTTGGCTATAGTGACTGCAAGCCCTCTCCAACACCATATGATTCGAGTGTGTTACTTCGAAAGAATCGAAGAATTGCTAGAGATCAATTGAAATATTCTCAGATTATTGGCTCGCTTATGTACTTAGTCAGTGCTACAAGACCCGACATCTCTTTTGTTGTTAGCAAACTGAGTCCGTTTGTCTCAAAACCAGGAGATGTGCATTGGAAAGCTCTAGGGAGAGTTTTGCATTATTTGAAAGGCACTACGAATTATGGAATTCACTACATCGGGCACCCAAAGGTGCTTGAAGGGTATAGTGACTCAAACTGGATCTCAGATGCCGATGAGATAAAGACCACGAGCGGATATGTATTCACTCATGGAGGTGGAGCTGTTTCTTGGAAGTCTTGCAAGGAGACCATCTTAACAAGGTCAACAATGGAAGCAGAACTCACAGCACTAGATACAGCTACGGTCGAAGCAGATTGGCTTCGTCGGCTCTTGAATGACTTGCCGGTTGTTGAGAAACCTGTACCGGGTATCCTTATGAACTGCGACAATCAAACTGTAATCACAAAAGTGAGCAGCTCAAAGGATAACATGAAGTCATCAAGACACGTTCAGAGAAGGTTAAAGTCTGTCAGGAAAATGAGAAACTCCAGAGTTATTGCATTGGATTATATCCAAACGTCTAAAAATCTGGCAGATCCTTTCACTAAGGGTCTATCACGTAATGTGATAGATAATGCATCGAGGGAGATGGGTATGAGACCCACAATATGAGTTGTTCACAATGGTAACCTAGTCTATGTGATTGGAGATCCCGTGAATTAGATGTGGAAGACAAGATATTGGTCAACTGAGAGGAGAGTATCCTTACTATTACCAATACCACTCCATGAAGATGCAATACTCTCCTAATCTGCATGGCAGGTTGATGTATATCTTAATGTGTTCTAAGTGGCTCATTGAAGCAGAGATGTCGTCCTGCAGAACATCTTTTGAAGAACGCACCTATATGAGTCTGATTGTTAAACGTCGCAATCTATGAGAGGGTTCTCTCTAGTAAACTCATGAAAGGTCTCGGAGTATGACGCACAAGCTCCACCCGCGGGGAAGACCCACGGTAGCCACGTATCGGTCAAGGCTTTATGTGAAGCTAGATTCGCAGAAAACTTGCAGTTCAAGGCCCAGTCCACTGTTCAAGTTGCTTACTAGTGTAGCATAGAGTTTTAGGTGGAAGTTCAACTTAACAATCTCCACTGCAGTACCGTTATATAAAATAGTGTTTTGGAACCAAAGACAAATTTTGTGTGCCTCTGGGATCTGGTGGGGATTGCTGGAATTTTGTCTATTTTGGGCCTAGCCCAATAGCAGTTTCAGAAATTCCTAATAAATCCTAGAGGCCCACGCAGCCCATTCGTGCAAGGCAAGAGATGGAACTAAAGTTTAGTCCCACATTGCTAGTTTAGAGGGAGTTGGGCCTCTTTATAAGGGAGGTTCTTTCTCCACATGTATGAGGATGAGAACAAAAGAGACATCCACGCGCGCTCCTCCTCCGCCACCCGCCTCGCCACGCCTCGCCTCGCCTCGTCACGTCGCGCCGCGCCGCGGGAATGAGCCGAGTCGATGTCTAAATTTTTTGCCACGCACGACGGGTATACGAAAGGTCACGCGGAAGCTGAAACGTTTTGTTGTAGTGGAGATTGAATACAAATGGCGCACCTCTTCGCCTGCTGCTTGTTCAGCTCCCGGCGCAGCCTCTTGCCTCCTTCTCTTGCGCCTATAAAAGGAAGGTCGCTCCTCTCAGAGATACGCACCAGAAGGTCCTCTTCCTCTCGCCACAAAGTTCCTGAGCACTGCGCTGCTACTACGATCTTCCCCATCCCGGCTTGCGGCGTGCACCGCAGGTTGAGACAGTAGGCCTCCGAAACTCCACCTCTTTGAGTCCTGCATGGGAGAAGGGTGATAAGGTTTTTGGGGAGCGCTCAGCGCGACTACTGACTTCTTCGTCACGGACGCCCCGGACTCCGACGACTATTTCCCTGACGACGACTTCTTCCCCGACGTCGACAACCTCCTCGACGACATGGCTGGCGAGGACACCGACCCCAAATCCAGCGCTTTTGCTGCTGTTGTCCCGTATGTGTTCTTCCTCTTTCTGTTAGAGGCCCTGCTACAGTTCCTTGCTTTAGTGTTTGCCCTAGATATGTTAGACTCTGTTTCATATATGCAATTTGCTATACTGTCTGCTCTAGATGTGTTTGGTTATAGTTCATATATGAAGTTGTTGTTTACCTTCTCTTTGTCAAATTGCATGACTTGTTTTATCACTGCTATACTGGTCATCCTTTATCTAGTATTTCTGTTAATAAAATCATTCGGTAAATTGTTCATATTTCCAACACAAGGAAGAAGAAAATTAAGTGAGGAGGAAAAGGTAAAGCTAAAAAGTGATATATTGGTATATCAATTATCTGTCGTTCAATCGTCCTGTCACTTCTAAGACAGCTGGACTTCCCGTATAAAAAAACTCAGATCCCACCAAAATAAATGTTCTATCTCAATTTGTGTAAAGTGGCCCTCTTCCGCCGGTCGTGGAGGTCACATATTATCTTGGATTACAATGACCCCCAAAGCAAAGTTGTTCTTTTGTCAAGGTGAATAAATTTCATGTTCATCACTTTTTTATCCAACATCATCGTCATGGCCTATTTGTGCCTGCAAAATGGTAAAACAATATTACAACTCTTTTCAGACGCACCGCGTGCAAAATTTCTGTTTATCCTAGGTGAAGTTGTGGTTTTGTGCAATTAACTAATACGGATTTGCATAGATAAGAAAAGGCCACTACATTTATCATGGTACTTGTAAGGTGTCTAAGGCCCAGTTGTAGAAGCTAAAAAGAACTGGATTTTGTCCCTCAGCTTTCATAAAACCCAGATACGGATTTGCATAGATAAGAAAAGGCCACTACATTTATCATGGTA
>NC_041380.1:312209889-312215742 GCF_002162155.2 Triticum dicoccoides | reverse complement strand
CTCGGGCCGCAGAAAAATATCCACAGAAAAGTGAAGTGACAATTTCCGAAATTATAAGAAATAGACATTCACAACACAACGATGAATTGGAAAAAAAAAGTTTAACTATACAGTTATTCACATCAAATGTGACAAAATATGGATAGACATGGTTAAGTGTTGCTCATTGTTCCATATGCTACAAAGAATGAATAATTCCACTCTTTTTGTGACATGGATTTGGGAGGGTGAAGAAATTATTCCCAACCCAACCCAACCAACAAAAAATTGGGAGAAAAGACCAACCTATCTAGGAAAGAATGATGATTTACATGGCACAACGGGACTGCAGGGCAGAAGGGAAACCCTAGGTTGAATTTACAACATTGATGCGGAAGAATACAGAGATCTGCTGGCGCAGTTCACAGAATATGTCCAAGGGAACGAACAGACCGCATCTTGGAGTGCTCGACCAGCTTTTCAAGAATTGGGAGAGGGCCCTGTCAACTTTTCAAGAATTGGAAGGCAGACATTGCGACGAGTTCTGATGGTGGGGCCACGTTTTGAAATTCCTTAACATCCATGGAATCTGCTATCTCCTCAAGTGATATCGGCATGCTGCAAGCAAACAAACAAAACCCAAAAGCCCAGTGTTTAGCATATCCTTGAAAGTATGCCCGGCATTGTAAAAAAAACACATGTACCTTATTTCATCATCCAGTAAAAAGGCGCCCTCTGAAGCATTATGGCCCGATTCCTCTGTCATCAAAGTTCTCATCTCGTCAAGAACCTACAATCAAGAAGCAAATCAATAAGCCCCAGCCTACCCAATGTCATATAAATGGATGAGAAGTCGATTAAAAGTTTGAAACCAGGATAACAACACGAAAATGTAGAAACGCTTTTGGAGTGATATTGGATAGATTCAAAACTTTGAAGTGGCACTTCATAGCAATACAAACTTTTGAAACGGCACCTCGATAGGCTTGTATGAATGTTGCTTATATAAAGGCATACTGTGTTTTCAATCTTCTTTCAAAAAATAAGGCTTGCACGTAGATTAAGATTGCCTCCCTCTTTTGACCCCAATACTCATTTATGGTTAACGTGCATACTAATTATTCTCTCTCGTGTTTCCTAGACAATAACACCATGGCTACCATGAAAAATGGAGGGAGTCCATCCAAGCTGCATATAAGGTAGAATTTTTTGGGCTGACATATTTGACTAATTTTCACAACTTCACAAAATCACAGACTGGTATAAACCCAGGTTGTTAACTACATTTAGGTGGAGTTGGAAGAACTGCCAGAATTATAGATGTAAATTGTGTTTTAGGTATGTGCTGCTCACAGTGAAGTGCAAATTTAACCTGACGATCACACTCTCCGAGCATAGCAAAAAGCATGTGCAGGTTGTGCTCAGTTTGGTTATCTAAATTTGAGTACAGAGTGGAAATTTTAGCTGTTTGGGCTTTGGGGTGCTTTACAATGTAGGGACTGGATATGAAAAGCTGGATGAACAGAGGAACCAATGTGGAAATATTTTGTAATATGGAGTAAATAACTGCATCACATTCAGTAGACAAAGAAGACCAGCTTTCATGATTATCATTACATGACAGGATTGGACTTTCTCCACTTACTTCTTCAGATACACTCTCTGTGTTATATTTGTCATCCCAGTACTGAGTGCATATTTTGTAGAGCTGCTGGACACTTAGCACCTGCATAATAACATAGAAAATGCAATGTCTAATTATATGTTCCTGCATATGTGACATGCGCATGTCACCCCCAACACACACAGGGAGGGAAATAACTCACTGGGCAGAGATCATTGACTATCTCATCATATGAAATCCTGAACTTCTTGAATATGACCTGCATAACAACAAGAATATGTGCATTGACTATATAGCATTCATGTCAAACTCCATGCAAGACATAGAACATAAAATACAAGCATCTACTGGCATATCAGGTTTATCAATGAAAGCCAGGAAAAGAAACTAAATTCGCATCATTTTTTGCATCACCTTATCAAGCAGATACGATAACACAATATTGCCAATTTGCTGGCTAGGGTGACATACCAAAAGGGCCTAGGCAGCCCATATGTAGAATTATGAATTCGGTGTATGAACTTAAAACATTGCTCCGATAGCAATATGGATTTGAAAAATGTGTAATATTGTTAAGTTTTATAAAATGTTACTTTGGTAACTTAACTTTAGATCAGTTTTCAGAAAACACAATATAAATATTCAACCTATAGCCTACTCCCCTGTCTCTATTTACATGGTACACCCTCGTTGTTCCTGCATGTGCTAATGGTATACTTTTGTGAGACATACCCACGTTTTGTTGGTCAAATTGATGGTCAAAGTCGAACCTTGAAATACATGTGCGCCATTTAAGTAGAGATAATGGGAGTAGTACATAAGTATGAAACATTGACACCCGCGAAAACCGATACCGGCGATATCTCTATACGCCGACGACGTCATGCTCTTCTGCCATGCCACAGAGAGCGACGTGACCGCTGTCAAGGAAATTCTTGACCTGTTCGGCAGAGCATCGGGGCTCAAGGTGAACTACAACAAGAGCTCCGCCACCGTCTTGCATGGGGACCAGACCGCCCACGAGATGATTGCCAACCTCGGATGTGCTACCGCCGCGCTCCCGGTCACCTACCTCGGCATACCCCTGACGACGCGTCGCCCTTCCGCGGGACAGTTGCAGCCTCTCGTCGACAGGGTCGCTGGGCGCCTACCCACCTGGAAAGCTTGGCTCATGAACCGGGCCGGCAGGCTGGCGCTTGTCAAGTCCGTCCTATGCGCCATCCCGGTGCACCAGCTGCTTGCGTTCGCACCCCCGAAGAAGACGCTACAGCAGCTTGCGAAGATTCAAAGAGGCTTCCTCTGGGCCGGGCGAGCCGCCGCCAACGGCGGGCACTGCCACGTGAACTGGCGTCAAGTCACTCGCCCCCTAGCTCTGGGCGGCCTTGGGGTTCGTGACCTGGAGCGAGCCGGCCTCGCGCTCAGACTGAGGTGGCTCTGGCTCTCACGCACGGACGCCGACCGCGCCTGGCAAGGCCTGGACCTCCAATTTTCCAGCAGCGAGCGCGCCCTGTTTTTTGCCTCTACCTGCATGTCCATCGGAAACGGCACGACTGCTCTGTTCTGGGAAGATCGATGGCTCAATGGGCGCTCGATTGGCGAGCTCATGCCGCTGCTATACAAATGTATTCCCACGCGCCGGCGCAAGGTCAGAACGGTGGCGGAAGGTCTCAACGGCAACTCCTGGGCCCGTGACATCCAAGGCGCCCTTGGCATTCACGAGATTGGTCAGTACCTACAACTCTGGCATCTGGCGCAGCAGGTCACACTCAGCGATGCCCCTGATCGGCTGATCTGGAAGTGGACGGCGAGCGGCACATACACGGCGCAGTCGTGCTACGAGGCCACCTTCCAGGGATCCTTACACTCATACTCCTGGAAGCTGATCTGGAAGGCGTGGGCTCCCCCTGGGGTCAAGTTTTTCCATTGGCTTGCCGACCTGGATCGCTGTTGGACTGCTGACCGGCTGGCACGCCACGGATTGCAACACCATCCGCGCTGCCTGCTATGCGACCAGGCGCCGGAAACGATGCGACACCTTATGCTCGACTGCCCCTTATCCAGGCAGGCTTGGCATGAGACCCTGGCCTGGCTGCGCATACCAGCGCCGACCCCCCACCAACATGCAACTCTCAAGGAGTGGTGGCAGCACGCCAAGGCTGGCACGCCGCACGCACAACGCAAGGCCCTGCATTCCGTAGCACTTCTTGTGCCTTGGTTGGTCTGGAAGCACAGGAACAGCTGCGTTTTCAACAACATGACGCCCTCCCTTGGCACGCTGATGGACCGGATCAAGGAGGAGGCCGGCTGCTGGGCTAGCGCCGGAGCGACGGGTCTTAGAGTAGTCCTGCCCCCTTCATGGGATGTGCACTGAGCACTGTATTTGCCCGCTGCTTGTTCGTCCTAGGACGACTGTAACCGACTCCCTATCTTTTCAATGAAATGAAACGCAAAGGTCTTTTGCGTTTTCTCGAAGAAAAAAAAGTATGAAACATTGATATATTTCCTTGTCTCCCACTCAAGAAAGCAGTGTTACACCCTAGAAAACTAACTATACTGATCACGCTCGTACATTTGTACGGCAACATTTGTACGGCATCGATCAACATCTTGGACTCTAAGACCACCTATGAACTGGATTCAATCCGTAATATGTTTTACACTGACCATAATTATTGAATGTGCACATTATCTCTTGATATTATGTCCAGACTTTAGCTCTTGCAACAGCTTCACCATTTGATATGCCGTATGCACCTTGGAGCAATGCAATTTAAAGATAGGCAATGATAATACGTGGGAACTGGTCTAGTAATTAAAAGCACATGTCTAGTAACATACCAAGAAACCAACAGCTTGCCTTATGTGCCTGAGTTCATGCAATGCAGATCCTGCATACTGTTAGCATTTAACAGTTAGGTTGGAGCAGGAAAAAAATATGACCATCTTTATATTTTCGTGAGTGTTAGCAATATCATTACTGGATTATGCCAATAATGCACTTGTACTAGAATTTCAAATATATGAAGCAGTGTCATATGATTACCTCTGGTTTCACTTCTCCACACCACACCTCTAGTTGTGCCAATCCTTGTTTTACATATTCTCCATTGCTAAAAGAGCAGCACTCATGGCGCACAAGAAGACTGCAGAGCGATGCATTATCAGAACAACCAATTTATGCATTGGGAAGAAAATGGCAAAGCTAATGCAAGAATCAGCAGATAATTACCTATTGAAAAGTTGAGCATTGATAAATGAGAAAATCTGGGTAAATATCTTCCGAATAAAAATAGCAGGGACCTAAAATGTGAGAAGATATTAAGAGTACTATTCACTAGTTGCGAGGATTTTATGTATAGTAAGTAGTAAACACTTACACAATTTTCTCGCAAGATATTCAAGAGTTCATTCAAATTGTCAACTATCGCCAGCCAATAGCTACCTTGATTTGAAAATGAACGCCCCCTCAAACTTGATGACCCAAATGAACGTCCTCTTACCATACTGGCTTTTATAATTCTCGGGACCTGCAGTTCCAACATAATCCAAAAATTAACCCTAAAAGTAAAATAGTAGAACATTGCAAACATGTTTTGGCGAATGCATCAAAATAGCAAATTTTCGAATGTAATAAAGGACAGCCTAGTTAACAAATAATGGGGGCTTAGTGAAAGAAAGATGCATATCCAGAATGTGCAATAGATGAGATTAACCGGCGAAGATCACATGAGTACCTGAATAGCATGCAAGAGCAATGCAGATAATTCTTTCTTGACATTGTCACGGATCATTCCATATAAGCCTTCCACAAATGCTGCAAGTTGCTGCTTGAAAAGAAATGCAGGATACTTGGCTTCGATTTGACGCACAAGATCCATATCGACAGTAATGTTCGAAGAACGAAATACCTGACCATAAAACACCAGCATAACAGCGCAATTATCAAGTACTGACCACCATCAAATCACAGGAAGAAGTAAAACACTGGTGCCATGCCATGCTAAGAGTCAGAGCACAAAATGTCTTACTCATTTATATTGAAAATAAGATATAAGTATTAATTGGGAAAAGTGTAGCATCTCCAAGAAGCTACCAATTCCACCCCCAATACCTAAAAACTTCCCAAAAGCCTACTTTTTTTGCTCCAGCAGACTACCAATTCCACTTGCAGTAACTGTAGTTTTTAGGGTGATACACTATATTCTCACTTGCCCCCTCCATATAGGGTGTGAGAGCATCTCCAGCCGCGC
>NC_041380.1:312207742-312209603 GCF_002162155.2 Triticum dicoccoides | reverse complement strand
CGCGCCCCCAGAAGCCCAATTTTCGCCGGCTCAGGCCGATTTTGGCGCCGGCGAACCCAGGCCGAACCCGGCGCGCTGGGGAAACGTTTTTGGCGCGAAAAGGAGTGGGCCCACCGAGTCAGTGACTCGCCGCCTTCGACGTCCTCATCGCCTCGGTTCCAGCAGGAATCAAAGCCAAGGCTGCCGCGCTGCCGCGCCGGTCAGCCTTCCATTGATGCCTCACGGGCGGCACAGTGAAGGCGCCGCGACGCGTGTCCCGCCCGCTCCCGCCACGCGGCACACAGCGGCAGCTCTCCCACCGCCCATCCGCAGCTATAAAAGCCGCCCCCCTCGCCGGTGAACGCACAAAGCTCACCACCGACGCCCTTCTCTCTACATCTCGCCGCCGACGCCTCTCCCTCCCACTCTCTCCCCCGCCGAAGGCAATGGCCGAGCGCTTCCCAGGCGACGGCGCAGCAGCGAACGGCTTCGGCCCCCGCCATCTGCGCGAGGATGAGGCACGCCTTCTCTACGAGGCGGACTACCCGGCGCCCCCAGACATGCGGGTGCCGGGCACCTGGAGGCTCAGCGCCGGCAGGGTCCCGGTGCCACCCACGCCCACCGGAGCAGCCCGGCGCGCCGAAATCGCCCGCATCCGGGATTCGCTGCCGAATCCGCAGCGGAACCAGCCGAGGTTCGCCCCCGACAACAACCCGCTGTGGACGTCGTACTTCGAGCGGCGGCACAAGGAGCAGGTCGCCGCCACCAACGGCGTCGAGCCCCGTGGCCGTCTCAACTCCGAGGGACAGCGCCTATGGTGGGGCGTCCCAGGCTGCACCCTTGAAGCCGTCCTCGAGCACATCGAGGTCGGCAACACGCCGCGCCTGGAGTACCCTGCGCCCCCCTCCTTCTCTCGCCGCCGCGGCAGCTCCTGGACGCCGCGGCAAATGGAGACGGCGACGTCGTCGCCGTCGGGTTCCGGCTCTCTGTCCTCCGGCTCGCCGGCGCTTCGCCCCGTCAAGCCGGAGCCGCAGGAGACGCCACTTGGGCGCCGCACCCGCGGTGGCGCCCTCGTCATCAACAAGGGCGGCCCCTATCCCCGTTCCCTCCGCCTCGTCCGGCCGAAGACCGAGTCGGGGTTGCTCCCCATCAAGAAGGAGCGCGCGGAGATGGCCGCCGACGACGAAACCGCCCTCAAGTGGGCGAAGCTCGGCGCCGCGGACGCGACGAGGGCGGCGTCGTCATCCTCGATAGCGACGACGAGGACACGCCCGGGCCGGTCAGGGGTGCAGCAAGGACGGTGGCGGCTCCGGCGGGACGCAGGGTAGCGGCGACAATGACGACGGCGGCGGCGGTGACTACACCCGGTTCTACAGGCTCCTCGGCATGTAGAAGGCGGGCGGTGGCAGCGGCATAGTAGGGCTAGGCGTAGTTGTTTTCTTTTTTTTTGTAAAAATTTGAATGAAAATCGCTGAGTTTGTGCCGTGTTTGCGCCGATTTGGGGGCGGCGCCTGGGAACACAATCGCCCCCATGCCGAAATTAAACGCCGGTTCGGCCCCAGACAGCGCTTTTTCGGCGTCCTGGGGGGCCGAACGGCTGGAGATGCTCTGACACCCCACACCCTAATACCAACATTTTTTTGGCAAGCTGAAATTTTCGCCCATCAAGCCACCCCAGACTCACCACCTCCAGGCTGCTGTTGCCACCACCAAGGGCAGCACCCGGCTGACACGGAGCCGGTGAGCAGAAGTCACTGCAGACGATGTCGTCATGCCAACCACTGCCTCCGCCACTCCCATCCGCCCCCTCGGCACCGTCACTCCCGGTACCGACCCAATGTGGTAGGCAGCTCGGAAGACCACCACACGCAAGATAGCAGCG
>NC_041380.1:312047028-312206957 GCF_002162155.2 Triticum dicoccoides | reverse complement strand
TCATACTCCAGCCAACTCATCCAAAAGTCCGAACTGATGGGAGGGAGGCGGGCAATATATTTCAACACTCCCTCTCACGTCTAGGCTATTTTAGTCCTTAGACGTGGGATCGATGTAGGCCGCAGAATCATTTTATTTATTTTATTTAATACTGCGTTGGAAGGGTCTTGAACTCAAGACCTCTTGGCTCGGATACCATATTGAATTTATACTCCAGCCAACTCATCCAAAAGTCCGAACTGATGGAGGAGGCGGGCAATATATTTCAACATCTGATGCAATTTAGATGAATGATATTTTGTTTTGGATGATCATGTTAATACATTTGGACCCTGTGTTATGTTTGAATTTAAAAAATTATGAATTTGAAACGTTGTCAAATTGTATGTGCTACAAACATAGAAGTTTGAATTATTATGACGTGAAAATGACATCAACATGGTGCAGATGCACAATAAAGGGCAGCCCCAGTGCATGTAGCTCCCGCTTGCGCAGGGTCTGGGGAAGGGTCCGACCACTTTGGGTCTATTGTACGCAGCCTTTCCCTACATTTCTGCAGATGCACAATATAAGGGAAATATAAGAAAAAGGAGATGTAGGGGTGGATTATTGGTAGTCCGCCGAAGCAGGAGGCCAAAAAGTGCTCTCAGATTCAGAGAGCAAATTTCAGAGAATTTGACTGCACGAATGTAAAACATCTCTCATGGAATCACAGATGGAGTACTAACTATTTGTTACACACTCAAGACCTTTCATCCACTATACCCCCCTCCTACTCTTATCTTGATAATTTTCTTCAATTATAATGTTGCTGAAATTATCAAATATGACACGGTGAAGGTAGTATTAACAAATCTACTAATGTCATTTCACATGCTCCTTTTTATGAAAAATAGGGGGCATTCAGATACATGAGTGATCAAATTATTTTAGTAGTTAAAAAAAAGAACAGAATCAGTATTGATAGTTTAGAACACAGGTTACTCTAAATTTCAAGGGCTTCCCGACCCATATGATCAATATGCTGATCCTATAGTACATAAGCAATGAAACATACCATCCTCCCAAGGAACGATGACTGATTCTGTGGTCTTTTATGTGGAGTGGTTCCCGTTGAGCCAACAGCTTTTAGGCTCTTTTGTAGTATAATCAATAAAGTCGATGAGTTCGATAGCCAGTATGCAAGATCCTCATTGCTATCATGATTCTGAAATACAGACAATGCCATGCTTTAAGAACAGATTGGTTAAACTGGTAGAGATGCACGAGAAACAAAAATCTTGCAAAACAATTCATTGTAAAAAATAGGATCAAAAGCAGCAGAGAATACCTGCATCGCAGAACCAAAAATTTGAATAAGCCTATCAAAAACAGATGTTTTTTCTGTTTCAAAGATCTTCCAGTGAACAAGACATTTGTATATGGTAATTGCAGCAACTGGCTTTCCTTCACTAAAGCCAATATTTTCAGTAACACAGTTTATAAGTGCATCCACAGTATCCTGCAGAAAAATAAAAGGGCAAAACCAATCATCATAAGGTATATGTTTTATAACTTCACTACGTTGTTTAAACATTTAAATATAACAAATTGAACATACATGCTGCCTCTCAGAAAAGGATGCCCTTGGATGTGCGAAGTTCCCATAATCCTTGGGCGCTCGAGGAGTGCCATGAGGTGTCTGGGTAGAAATGACCAGTTTAGATTCAAACATAGAAACAAACAGTGAAGCGACTTAACATATTGTATAAGACAATTTCTTCTGACCATCTGTTCCTCATAGTGTGGGCTGCCATTAGTCGAATTCTGCAAAGGTGGAAGGCAATAGAAGTATGTCAGTAATAAAAACATGGAAACATGTATAAATGGAAAATAAATACCAGCAGACCTATGTCTGTGTTCAAACACTTGCATGTAAATAAAAAATGCGCTATAATGAACAAGGTTGGGATGGAAGGAAGCAGGTTAGACATAGAGACCACGTACAGATTTCGGAGAAGTGTTCTCAGATATTGTTTTCAGGCGAGAATGCAACAGAGCCTGCTGCCGGAGAAGTTGATTTTCAGCTTCCATATTAGTCAACTTTTCTTGAAAACTGCCGGTCACACAATATAAAGAAAATTGTGTAAGCTAATTGGAAAATCAATGCCTTTACAAGATTTATCCAGATCGAGGTAACCTTAGCATTGTGTTGGTCAGTTCATTTATCTTTGACTCGGCATCTGTAGCTATCTTCAGCAATTCTTCTCTGGCTTTCTTCATTTCTTCAAACTTCTGTTCTGTTTCTTCAATTTTTGTCTCAAGAGAAATCACCAGTGTCTAAAAATATTAAAGGAAATTGTTTCAGTCATTCACTTGAAATAACAATATATAGATATGAATAGGAGAAATTAATTGATAATGTCACTAGGTTTACTGTAAGGGCCAAAAAATGCTCGGGAACACATTTGATCAGCATTACTCGCTTGTCGAGTTAACTTTCCTTCAAGCAAATGGTGCAGGATTAGGATGGGTATTTCATCATGGTCCTTTTTAGTCATTATTAAATAAGTTATGACAGTTTCTTAGGCGTCGAGTTAGTCTAAAATATAGGTGTATGAAGCCATGCAGAGGCAGCAAAAACTATTGGAGAAGAAATGATTATTTGCATAGTGTGCCAAACAAATTAGCTGTTTTTAGAACGGATTCAAAGTCTAATCACTTTTAACAGATCAAAGAATTAAACTAGACAATACATTTGTTCTCAGTTCTAGTTTTCACTACTGAAGCGACTTAGTTAATTTGCATCAATGGTAATCAAGCCTAATACCATGACTTCCAAAAATGATTAAAGTATTGTGTTAGCTCCAACTTATGGTTTTGCATGTGTAATATGTTCATAAAAAATAGTTCGGAGAAAATATCCATTAGGACCTAACAAGTGACACTATTAGCATGGGATAATGTTTTCTACACTGGTCAAGGTAGCAGCACCATTACCAGCTAGAGAACCGTCATGCTTGGGGAGTCGGTATAAATATCCCCGTTATACCACATACAACTAGTTAGCTCATGCTTAAAGTTAGGCCGTGAAACATTGCACTCTCTTAATTGTGCTTGAACTCTCATCACATATTGTGATGCATATATTGCCTTCAATCAACTCAGCACATATAATGGCCTGACATCATACATTCCACTCACGGCGAATGGTTTTGCAGGTTACCATGACTCCACCAGAGTGGACAGACTGAGAAACACAATGAAACTACTGCAGTAAAGATAAAAGATGATACTATCAGTATCACGTTCACCTTAAGATTCTCATTTTCAGCAGTAAGCTTGTCAACATGAGTTGTATCAATTTGGATCTCTGGTACTAAGGCAGCTTTCTCCAATGCTGTTTTTGTGTTTTCCTGTTCCCTTCTTAATATATCTTTTGTCTCCTTGGACTGGAATTGCAATTCCTGTAATTGTTGTTGCAACTTCTTATTTTCTTGTGTCTTGGCTTCTTCCATGTCAGTCTGCAGGCCAGCAAAATGCACAAGGCACTTAAATAATGATTTAAAAGGGAAACTAGATTGAATGCTTATTACGACCTAGGTTGTGCCAACAGTAATATCCATTTTACATAGTTACACACTAATTTAACTTAATTGTGTATTAGATTAAGTGTGAATTTCAGTTATTGTGATATATCGTGGTACTGTAACTTTTATAACGGACTACTCGATTGACATAGTGTGATTAGAAGTTCGATACTAGGAACAAATCTACCAGTCGCCAAGATGTGCAGATCAGATGCAAAAAGTTGACTACGATAAAGTATCACTATAAAGAATAGTTGCAATTGACTCTAAAATGGACTGGAAAGGATCTACATTCATTTAGCAATTCACAGTGCAAAAATAGGAGAATGGTCATGATACGCGCATTCATTCAAATGTATTCGCGTGTTCAAGCAATTGATATGAGCAGCATATGGAGTTGAAAAAGAATAAGTAATTGTTAATTTGGAACCGCAAGAATGACCATGATAAAGTATCATTATAAAAAAATGCAGCTCGACTGGAAGGAACTTATGTCCATTTACCAATTCACAAATAAACATATGATGCTAATAAATTGCAAACACCTACTCAAATGCATTCATGTGTTAAAGCAACTGCAGGCTTGTCTAGATGCAAAAGTGAATAATGGTTCATATGGCCATGTAAACATCATTATGCAGCATGAAACTAAAAAACATTGTTCATGAAGTTATCATGCTCTTGGAACCATATTAACTTTAATCGTCTTGTAAAGGTGCTCGTTGTTCACATTTTACTTCTAGTGTTACTTAATTTCATTAGTTTGGGGGAAAACAACACCTAAAAAACAAAATTCACCAACAAAATGCACAAGTTATGAAATTCTAAGTTCTGGGGAAGAACAGATGCATTGTCTAGAGAATGTACTTACTATGCTTTCAAAACACATTGATTGAGTAGAGTGAAGTGCACTCTTGGTCCCAAAACTTATACCGCATTCACAAGTATACCCACAACTATCAAAACGCAGATTTACCTCCCTAATTCCGTCTAAAGGCTGCGTTTGTCATTGAGGTGGATATTATAATCTGAATCCAGCTTTTCCAACCAACTTTTGCTTATACTTTCATTTGTCTAACAACCATTTTCTTGCTTCTGTGTCTATTTCCAGCACAGTTATAAAATAAGTTTAGCACAAAATAGTTTAGCAACCGCAAACAGAGCCTAAGTGGGTCATTACTCTTCCCAAAGCAAGACGCTGTGCTGATTTCGGCAAATTGCATCTAACTTGGCCGCATAATTGAGAATAACCTCCTCCTTGAGAATAAACCTGGTCATACCCCGGGCCAGGCCGGGACTTGCAAAACCCGACCTGAAAGTGCCAAGCCTGGCCTGGCCCAAGGCCTGGAAAAACACTTATTTCATATTAAGAAAATATTAAATTATCATTTTGGGATAAAATAATTTAGTATATAGCTAATTTCTAGGGGGGGAAATGACTCCTCCCGGCCTTTTTTGGGCTCTCGCGTATGGCTTCTGGCAAAAAATGAGGCCCAAGCCAGCCCGGGCACCGGGCTTTCAGGCCAGGCCCGTCGAGCGAGTCTGCCCATCCACAGCTTGGACTGGGATAAGTTCGAAGGCCAAGCTAAATCACCTTGATAAAACGGCAAGATGAAATGGCTACAATGGCATTGTAGATTGTATATGTCATAGAATTAGAAGCTAGTGGCAGATTTACTATTATGCTTTCGAGAAAACTAATTCTTAACTGTGCAGCCTTGTGTGCTACAGAGTGCGTGCTTGTCACTGCCATCCGATCTAATCAGGCGGACGTGAGCACACACACGCATCGGTTGGTGGGGACTGGCCAATCTGTCCGTGGGGGTGCAAGAGTCACGATTGATGAGGGCAAAACGACAGGAGATGCGTTCACACCGAGTGAAAAGATCAGGCTGGCTCACATAATCCTGCCTTTTTTCCTTTGGAGGCATCTCCTTTCTCACACACACAGACACTGATAATAGCTTATTGAGAAGAATAACAATCCAGTATGCATGACATAATAGCAAATACTTTATCAAACATAGGCCTGTGCAACATAAATAGTAAGACAGTAAAGTACAGTAATCCAGTAGTTTACCCTCATGCGTTTCTCCAGTTGCAACCGCCAAGTGAGCTCCTCAACTTGCTTCTCTAACTTATTCTTTGCAGCTTGCAGAGCACCACTTTCTTTTGCAGCCTAAAAATAATAAAGAAGAAATCATGTCAATAGAGCATGTATTAAACCCTTATATATGTGCTCATTGATGATCCAGACTTCCAGAGTACCAGAAGAGTGACAGCTGTGGACATATTGGACATTAAGTGAGCTTGCAGGTAACAGGGTTTTAGGAACAACGTTTAAGCTAGCATGGTGATATTTTTCATCTATAGGAGGTAATCTAAGGTAGAATATACAATTGGAGAATGTTCAACATAAATTAATGAAGCTATAAGTTCTAGTAGCACCGGTGAAGTTTCAAATTTTCAAATAGCATTGCTACATTATGAATTGACCAAGTTTTGAACTTCCTGTGACCAACAGCAATTCACAATGACAGTGACAGCACCGCATGTCACTAGAGATAATTGATCTCTTATGGCACATTACTAATGAATCAAATAATACTATAACAGCGGGCAATGAAAGATAAGGATAGTCGGGACATTTTTTCCTACCATTTTAAGTTTTCTAAGTTCTCTTCTGGCCACCCTTCCTCTCCAAGCACATTGGGTTGTGATCGCTGCCTTCTTTAAGCCCATATACCGTGAGCTTGCTAAATCACTACGGCAGCAACTCTGCGGTGGACGAAATCATTGAGATTAAAGTTAAGATAATGTAACATATATGAGGTTAAGAGTGAATGGTAAGAAAAGGGAGATATACATATGCATAGGCTTGAGTATATCACCAAGATAGATACACACTTGAAGAAGAAGAGATATTGGAAATGGGAGAATATTATGGCAATTAAGACAAATGGCAGGAAGGTTTAATTGTTTAACATGAACAAAAGAACCATGATTCATGGGCCTCCTTTACAGTTTTCCATTCAGAAAAAAAAAAGATTCATGTATTTTACTAGCTAACAGTTATTTCATCTACTACGTTCAATATCTTACATTAGTAAGATGTGGTTGCATGATATAATGTGTAGAGTACTTCCAATTAGACAAAGTTATAGTTCATCCAATGTGGCATTTAACATATCACCTAAATGTGCATGTTTTGTTGGGAGTACAAGTGCCACGAATACAACTTAAGGTAACAAAAGATTTTGGATACTGAAAAGCCAACACCGTAATATCTAGGCCGTATTAGAATTATGATCTGAAAATTTTACTCATACAAAGAGCACTACATGAGTTTGAGTAGCCAAAGAAACTTGACCATTCTATTCTGAACATCTTATTACCCACGATAACATGAGACCCGAAAACACACCTGAATAATCACTGCCGCTTTTGTTTGCTGACGGAAATGGAATTCGTTGCGAGCAGTCATACCACGTAGACCTGATTGTATAGTAGTTGATGCAGAATAGAGAGCTTTGTAGTTTTTCCTTGCAAAGTGCATACGATAGTAGGTCTGAATTTTTAATGAAGCAGCCTTCCTACGGAGATCTTCATAATAATGCCTTGCAATTTGTCCTTCAGTTATCACAGCTCAAAAGTCATTATCTCCACAGAAAAATCAAATGCTGAAATGTGATACTATTTGCCACATAAATCAAAGAAAAATTACCTCTGCACATTGCCTGAAGCTGAACAGAAGACATTCGCAGCTGAATGAAATTTCTGCGAGCCAGGAACGACCGAACTTTTCGCTGGATTTTACTAGCAGAATAGCTCAAGACCTCAGTCCTCCGAGCATCTAATTCAGCCATCTGGCCAGCACGCAGAAACACTTTTGTTTTCCCTATCTGTAGATTGGACATCAGACCATAGGATAAACCAAAAGGAATTAAAACCAACATCAGCATTGAAGTATAGAAGAAATAATTTGTGCAGATAGGGATGTGATACCGCATTAAACTTATTATTCATCCTACCAATAAATTTGATGGATCTATTGACAGAATATGCATGAAACTCTGTGGTCAGTGATTCAACCTTTCTGGGATGCTTGGTAATAATTTTATCGTAGTACCACAAGATCCTGTGTCTGAATTGGATTTGGCCAAGTCTGGTTTGCATTCAACTAAGAAACTACAATAACACTGCTCCAAAAGAGTAACCTCTGTGATAGAATAATATGATATCTACAACATATATTACTCTATTATTTTAGGCATTTGCAGTAACCCGCGTAAAGGTTAAGTTCGTGAACATATATACAGATAGACCATGCAAGATGCAACTTAAACTGCTTATCTGACTGGCATGTTTACAATATGGAAAATAGGAAATAAATTGCGGCCTTGACATTAGAGGAAAACATATGAGAAGCCAAAGAAAGACTAATCTTGTACAGCTGGAACAGGATATGGATTAAACTGGACACATTACCACCACTCGTTTCAGTACTTAGTAGTCACCTGATAACCTGTGAGGTTTACTTTCTCAAGGACCATGTTTGTGGCAGTAACTTCATCATAACTGCCAATGGAGGATTAGTTTAGAGTGCTTAAACACAAAGAAAAAAAATCCAAAAACACGAATCAAAACACCTTAGAATTACCATAAACCAAGAACTTCTGGTCGTAAAACACTAAAGCGATCAACAAATTCTTCAAAAGTCCGCCTTGTCGGATATCCTAGACAGCTTATTCTTATTGCCTCTAGCACCCCCTGTATACAAAATATAACAGTGTCACTCTCAAAATGCTAGCTCTTAGAAAACTGCAGAAAGCCCAAATTTTGGCATAGTTGCCCCAATGGGGGTCGATAGCAAGTTTTCATAATTGGCCCAAAATTGTGAAGCACAACCTCCCAGAAACCCTAGGCCTGCACTAAGCCACCCTCCCAAGCGAGTGCACTGTTACTTCTCATTCCCAATAAGTAATGCCTCAACTCTCACTGCCCACTCTCCCGCATGTACCACACAATAACACAATGCAGCAGCTGAAAATCCTCAATCCCGACCTTGCTAGGCTGCAAGGGTAGCCACTCCCTCCCCCGGGCTCTGGCCAACATAGTGTGCCAGTTAGTTGCACCTTCCTTCAACTCTTCCAATGCCGGTGCTTATGCTTCCTCTTGGTTCTCCACCTTTCCTCCTATTCAATGATAGAAGTTGTATTTATGTTTGTGGAAAGAACAGCTACACCGAATGTATACTTCTACACCACGTAGAAGATTTCGGGATGGATGGTAGCGGCTACCCAGCTTTTGTTAGTGATGTCGATGGGGATTTGTTTTTAATTCTTTCCGAAACAAGAGCAGTATATGTATATATGCATAGCTGCTGTAGTGCCTTTTGTGGACATGGTGACTGACAGGAAGTTGGCAGTGCTACAATAAAGGGCGGGGGTGACTGACAGAGGAAGTTGGTGCCAATGTAGAGTGGAGACATGTCACAAGCTTTGGTAGATCGAATCTTACTTAATCGGTATCTGCCTAGATAGAATACATCATTTCATAGCATTTGTCTATTTTCATTTCTATATTAATATTGGTGTTTGTTTCAGTGGTGTAATTTGCTTTTGCTATAATTTAAGTTAACTGCAATCTAGTGAAATTTGCAAGTTAGTAACCCTTTGATTCATTTCCAGGTCGGCCAATGGTATGGAATACTTGTATACATAAAAAGATGACTTGATGTTCTCTTGGACCTTGTATAAATATCAGTATGTACACTGCAGTAAGAAAAGAAAAATAATCCAAGTACATACTTCCAGTAAATAACTAAAAACGGTATTAATTTCTTACCCCACATCGAAGTTGCTGGAGAACATTACTGTTCTCAAAAATTGCTGGCTTGAGAACATTATTAGGCTTTATGCAGCGCATGTAATGTGGTTCTGTTGAGCTGAGAGTTTCTAACAAACCTTGTAATTGTTGCTGTTATGTTACAGAAAAAAAAAATTGTCATAACAAATCTAGTACAGGCTGAAATAAAACAAGCAATGACTTCTTTACCTTAAAGCTCGAACCTATTGATGTGAACTTTGTGGATTTATTCGATTTAGTCGATTCTTCAGAAGGAGGAAAAAGACTTGAAACAAATGGAGATGTAGAAGCATGTAACAAATCTTGATGCTCGTTGACAGCATAATCTATGTTCTTATCTAAGAATAGATCCGTTTGGTATGTAACCTGCAAAAGAAAGAAGTTCTTAGTACATAAGCGTGTCAATCTCAACTGTAGAGACTCAGATGTGGTGGCACTACCTTGCCCAACTGACTAATCCATCACCAGTGTAAGTACAGATTCTACGTTGTATGATTGTTTTGGGGGAGTTCTTCTTTTTACAGCATTGATTATATTATAGTTGATGTCCAAGCGAAAAGAGATGAAGACATATATGACTGGAAAAGGTGGTCAGCGTACTATCACAAATACTCCCTCCATTCCAAATTAATTGAAGTTCTAGCTTTGTTAGTAAAAAGAAAATTGAACAAGTCTAAAAAAATATAACATCTACAACACCAAATTAGTTTCATTAGATTGATAATAAAACAGGGTGTGACTAAAGCTCACTCGACTTAGACTTGGTTAAGTCTAAGACAGCAGACATCAGCATGTTTTTAAAAGTAATTTTTGTATTTTATGTTTTACTTTTTTCAGTTGCAAGTGAAAAAAAAATAGGAAATAAAAAGTCATGCCCGCAGCACGCGGTGAAAAAGAAAAACCCTAGTTGCACGCATGTTGGTGCACTTGCAATTACGCGCAGGGTGCGCCTCGTGCAACTGTACGCGAAGGGGCCGGCAATGATGAAGCTAGGAAGAAAATGGAGGGTGGGCTCAAAGTTAACGGCGGGAAAACTGAACGCCTTTTTGAAGGAAAACAACCATTACCTCCTATGTTGTCCAAATAAGCTCAAAAATTCCCAGAATATACTATTAGAAACATGTAGTATTTGCTGGAATTTTTCTGGATGGAAATATTAAATTTTAAACCAAAATTTGAATCTGTCTAGTAAAATAGCCATTATATGCTAATCCTTTTATCCAAATAGGCTCAAAATTTCCAACATTACTACCTGGAACATACAGTATCTATATCTATACCAATATAAAAAGACCCAAATGGGCAGATCCAAACCATATTGACCGTCAAGTCATGTTATCTAGCGGTTCAAATCGCTCCAATGTTGAGCACCAAACACGTTTAACACTCTAATTACCCACCACTGCCATTGGCTATAAACACGTTTTGACTCAACGCTATCCCTTGAAATCTGCCATGTAATTAATATCCTACCATTCCCGCGAAAAAGTAATTGATATCTTAACAAATACCAACGTGCAACAGATATATCTTACCTAATATAACGCGCAACTAATATCCTACCTAATATAAACGTGCATTGCACGTACATTATTACTAGTTTACTAAAAAAATCTGAATGTTTTGAAAAAATATCAAATTTCCAATCAACATTTAAATCTGTCTAGCAAACTAGCCAATATCTGCTTAATCCTTTTGTCCAAATATTTTGATTTTTCCTTTGCAAAGCTTGCAGTAGTTGACTTACAATTAACTGGGACAGCTTCAGGTTTGACAGGAGGACTGCTTGAGCTACTCATATAGAAATTGTGCATATTCATATTCTTTCTCTTCATTTTTGTAAATCTACAAATAAGTTGCATTGAACGTCAATTAACAGTTCATGAACTAGTTAGAGATTTGGCCGTCGGTGCGTGGGCGCGGGCGCCGCAGTCCTAGGCTCACTAGCTGAGTGCACGGGCGCAGGCGCAAGCGTGTGGGCGTGCAACACTCCCCACCGGACAGGGCAACCAGTGGCGCTGCCTCACCGGTCATCGGCTGCAGCTTGCCCCGCGTCCGCTCGTTAGGGTTGGAGCTTCCTGTTCAATCACCGCGTTCACTCCTACTGGCGGTTGTGCGTGTGTGAAGCCGTGGATGGCATGGCATACTGCACGGGCTGAGAGCTGGTCTGATGGGCTGAGCAAGAATGGTATTAGTAGAAAAGTTTGATTTATTGGAGGGCAGGCTTCAGCATGTTGAAGCCTGCTTAGTAGATTAGCCTGTAGGGGGCGGTGTGCAACTTATAGGAAATTTTCAAAAAAAAAAAATCAACCAAAAATTTGGTTGCATCTGTGAAATAAAATAGAAAGCAAAAATAAAAAAGAACCACTAGGCGCGTGGAGTGTGGCGCATGCAATTCAGTTGTACGCGGGCGTGCAACTGTAGTTGCGTGTGGGCAGCGGACGTGCAACTTTAGTTGCATGGGGATGACGGGCGTGCAAGTGTAGTTGTGCGCGGCCAGACGGGCGTGCAACCGTAGTTCTGGACAGAAACAAAAAGTAGAAAAAATGATAAAGAAGGCGTAAAACGTGTACCAAGGAATGGGAAAAACCAGAAACAACAGTTGCACACAGAGCCGACGAACATGCAACTGTAGTTCCACTAATGGAAAACAAAAAAAAATGGAAACCCATAAAAGAAAGTAAGAAAGGCGTAAAACGTGCAACAAGGAACAAACAGAAACCCCAAAAAAGAAAAAATCACACAAATCTCCGTGTAAATTAGACGGTTATTTGGCATTCACCATGTTTTATAATCCAACAATGTAACTCAATAGACCAGAGGGCAGCACACAAAACTTTCTTTAGCAGACATCAAGCTTTGGGAGTTCAACTTGATAAATTCTTGTTTAATCAATGTTTAAAAATACAAATCCCATTATAGGGCAGAAGTATGTTTATTTGTTGTTGGCTCTTGATTATGTAGAGCTCCAACAGATTTTGAGCTATATTTCATTCAAACTGGTATAGTCTGAGATTCCCTGTTTTGCTGTCACTACTCACTACGACGAATGCATCAGCAGTACAAAATCCAACATGTGTTCTACACAACTGTCTATTCACTAAGACAGACTTGAGAAATTTGACACTTACATTTCCCGCATAGTGATGAATAGTAAAATCAGACCGTGAAAATTTTGGCCTGCTGAAATGTGGATTGTCCTTGAATTTTTGATATAGCTTTTCAGCGAATGTTTCATGGTTCGAATTTCGCAACATGCTGAAGTATAAGATAAGGGATGTTAGAAAGAATCAGATAATAATCAAACAGAAAAGGAACCTACACCAGTACTTGTACATACCAAGTCTCATCCAGTAGAGCAATTATCCCCCCTGGTTTCTGCATTGCAGGAAATCAGAAATCAGACATGATATTTCATAGCATGGCTCAACCTCATTGGAACCGATCAGTGGATTCTATGTAATCACAAGATATGCATATAACTGAGATATTCTAGTCTGTTTACCAATTCTGACCAAAAGCCAATTTCACATCCAGTTCTGGGTTTTACTTCTATATAGAAAAAAGGGTCAAAATGAGAGGTTATTGTGTGCCAAGTGCAAACTATCAATATAGGAAAGTGTATATAGATAATAAGAAGATATGTTGCAACAAACACCAAATGTTGTAGCAATTGGGCCTTAGATTATTTATTATTGGGCCAAAAGGCCGGGATATGCACATGTACAAGAGTATGGCAAAAATGCAAGTAACACCATATGCAAGAGAGAAACTACACAACTACAGTAGTACAACTAGTATACTTAACAGTTCACCTTCTCAATGAGATCAAGAATCTCTTGGTTGTCCACAAACTGGATGTAACTCCAATCAATCTCTTCTTTTGTATATTCTTCTTGCTCCATCTTGAAAACATGCTGCTCACAGAAAATTGTAGAATTAGTGTAAAACTTAATGACCATAATATAACATAAGTAGAACATTTTATCAGTTAGACCTCAACTCCCTAACCTGATTAAAGTGTTGCTGGAGCTTCTCATTAGTTAAGTTGATACAGAACTGCTCGAAACTGTGGCATAGCAAAAAATCAACATACAGAAGGTATCATCCCCCATATCATGAGTAGATAGTTTCATGTCAACTGGTAGTAATTACTAATTAGAGAATTATTCTGCAGATAGCATCGAGTTGAAGATATTATAGTGATTTATCTCTACACTATTGTATTTTCATGCCTAAAAGCAAAAGCATGCTTCCCTATTTTTCTTCCATGTTGACGTGCTTTCACAAGTTTCCTCTGAGGCACATGCCATGTCTACTATTTGTACCGAGACACACACCATTTTCTACTTTTTACAGCAATCAAATGGGAGCTCTTTCTTGCCCAATAAACGCCATCAATAAATCTAACCAGTGCTGGTTCAGTTTTGTAATACAGATACCCGGTCAAAGCATAATCGCAAAATCACACTCAATCTTTCGTAGCAGCAGCATGTTTCTGTGCAACTGAGCAATTGACTATATAGCAGCTTGTAGCAACAACATGCAAAGATGTGAATGCTACCATCCAATAATGAGATCTTTCTAAAAATGCCAATACTATATTAGCAACCCTGTTGTCGTGTTGCTACAACCAGTTGCAACAGAACATCCATGTAACTGCAAAAAAAAGAACGCATATAACTTCCAGCCTACATGATGTCCTCATTAATGTCAGCTACACAATGTTTAGTCCATCAAGGTTTTCCTATTAGGGGTAATGTTTTACAGTAAAAAACGTCTTGAAATCTTAACTATGATTCTGATTCTGCATATATAAGTCACTGCATACATTTAACATAATAGCTATATCTCATTTGGTGGAATAAGCCAAGTTTCTCTGTTTTGCAGAAGTGCAGCCTAAGCAGTGAAGTTAATGAGATATTTATACAATGACGTTCCTGCTGACTGAAAGGAACTCAACGAATAAAACGAATATTTCTTTGCAGCAAATACTCTAATTTATTGTTTTCTTAAGATTAAGACTGCATTTAGCATAGTGGTGGATGTGATAATCTTATTAGACTAACCAGTTTTTACATATTTTATGTTGGCTAACCAAATTATGTTCATTCTTGCTGCCATTTTCCAACAACAGATTATAAACAAGTTCAGCACGACACAGTTCAGCAACTGCAAACTGAGCCTAACACAGGGCCAAATGCAAAAGCATTCCAGACAAGTACCTGTTTGTCTTGAAACTTTCAAATCCATAAATATCCAGCACACCAATCAAAAGCTTCGAAGTAGGATCCTGTCCTATTGTAGTATTGATCTTATTCACAAGCCTAAAGAACAGAAGTGAAAGTTATTGTTCTGGCAATGGCAGTGACATAATAGGTGGCAACATGACAAGTACCTTCTAGACTAATGTTTTGAAACTTACCAATCAAACAAACGGGAGTAAACCATTCTGGCCAATGCATCTCTACTAAGAGCTGCTGCTCGTGAATCCAAGTTTCTTACAATACTCTCACCACGTGTTACCATAACACGCTTACATAAAGATTCCTCCAAAGACTTTTCATCACACCTGCAGAGTGTTGCCAAATGCATGTCATGTCAAAGATGACCGAAAAATACGGTGGACAGAACCCTGGACCAGGAGTATTACATGAAAAGCTCCGCAGCTGTCCGGAGATGGAACTGGGATTTGTCATCTTTGGGTACAGAAGAATCTGCTTCGCTCCCTTCTGAAAATTCCACATTGCCCAGATGAAGAATAGCAGCTACAACTCTGAATATGGCATCCTGCGATGCAACAGAAATCCTAAGCAAAGATGACCTTTCTGATGAACTAAGCTAGTTTCAAACAAAACCTTGGGCTACCTGCTCATCAGAACTAATGCCTACAATATCCATTGCTCTCCTGGTTGCTATATATTCTGAAGAATCATCCATTCCATCAAGCTTAATGCAGTTAGACTGATTGAGATAGTGAAACAATGAGGCATCTCCCAATTTATATCTCTCACGGTCCTGAAACACAAGTATTTGAGTACAGATCAGAAGTTGTAGTTAATGTGGTTCGCCAAAAAAGATAAAAATGGCAACTAAGAGCACAAATCATAATGGCTACCCTAACTGAAACAGGTAAGCAAATAAGAGGCAATACCAACACAGTGTATTATATATTTTATTTATGCTTGCTGTTAAATGCCTGAAGAACTTAATAGCAAAGAACTATTTCCTACAGAGAAAGTAATTTAATAATGTGGCATCTCAACTGACTAAGTGTATAACGCAGTATCTCTGATGGCACAGATTATGTACAGATGGTATGTTTGTACCCAGTTTGCAGTTTTCTCTTACACAGATTATCCAGAAACATATTGGTATCATATCATAAAAGCACCCCATATGATGGCATGCAGAAAGTTAGACAATATAGTACAAACAACAACAACAACAACAACAACAACAACAAAGCCTTTAGTCCCAAACAAGTTGGGGTAGGCTAGAGGTGAAACCCATAAGATCTCGCAACCAACTCATGGCTCTGGCAGTTAGAAAATATAGTGATTCCACAAATTTCACTTACAGTATCCTACACATTAATTTGATTGTGTCGGCCATGTTACCTCTGGTGGTGCAGCACATAGCATGTAAAAGCAGTGATAATTTCTTTCTGGGTCAGATATTTGACAGACACGAGATCTTTCCAAAAGGTAAGTCCTTATAGCAGCTCCTGAGATCTTCCCATTCTGATCAAACTGAAGCTCAACAAATTTGCCGAAACGACTGCATTATGAGGCACAAGAAATGTGTAGAGCCATATTGTAAGAAGAAAAACGTAAACTTCTGCTAACAAACACTATCAAGGAAAACAAGGTAAAGTAACAGAATCATAGTTCCATTGAAGTTAATTACCTCGAATTATTATTCCTGACTGTTTTTGCATTTCCAAATGCCTCGAGAACAGGATTGGACTGTGGTAATCGAACAGGTAAATTAGAAAACATAAGTCAGTGATATAACATTATCTTTAATTAATGAAATACGAATTTGATGCAGTCCTGAAGAATGAAGGGATGGATTACAAAATAGTCAAAAATGATAGCCCATAATCCATGTATCCACTATTTCATGGTTGTTTAAGAGAAATAGAGCAATAATGAGGGCCTCACCTCCAGTACTTGTTGTTGCACTGACCTCCCATCAGATTCAACTTTGCCACCCATAAAAGCAAGATATTGCATAAGCATTTTAGTGCTTTCTGTCTTACCAGCTCCACTTTCGCCACTCACCAAAATGGCTTGACTGGTACCATAATTCATCATAAGCCTGCACCATGGGTATATTAAGATATATATACAAATTCCAACACACACAAAAAAAACTCAAAAGCTCATTGTTTTCTGAAAACACACCTATATGCACGGTCTGCCATGGCAAAAGGATGGGGACTCAGCTCACCAAATTCGGCTCCTTTGTACATTTCCATCATATGATCATTATAAAGGTGAGGAAGTCTTTGAAACGGATTTACAGCTATCAATATGTTCCCAGTATAAGTCTGGAAGAACAGTTTAATCAATTAAATGTCACCATATTAACAACTAACCAATTAGAGCAGGTCAAACATAAATAGTGTTGATAAATTCCAAGTTCCATAATTGTACAAACTACAAACACTAAATGGTAAACACAACTACACAAGTGAAATGTTGTAGACTACAAAACATAAGAACTGACAATTGTACAGGTGTAAATTCATCAGATAATTCAACTAGCAGCCTAGAGAAAATGTGTGCATTATCAAATATCAATAGCATAAGAAGAAATCATATACTGCACCACTCAACGCACATATATTTCATTCATTCCATATCTTGACTTCAAGTTCCGGAGAACTCCTGGTTCATGCAGATAAGCTAGCCTTGTCATATCCTCAACACCACATCGTTTTACTTCTACATCCTTAGGATAGACACTTGACACATTGGCAGTAACCTGTAATAAGATAAAAACTTGAGAGTAAGTGCACAAATGTTTGATTTTAGTTAGGAATTTCTTTCAGTGCATTAACTTACAATTAAAAGCTACAGGCATAGGATTCTGGCACTAGCAAATTCACAGTTGGAAGCTAAATAATGATTAACTGAGATTTAACAAATATTTCAGGAGAAAAACGTAATAGCCCTGGTAGCATGAGTAGAAATGATCCACGTTTGGTTTATACACATTCTTAAATTTTAATTTTCAAGAAAGAATGCAAGTTATCGAGAAACTGAGAGTACCTTCTTCCCAGAAGTGCAGTTTATTATTAATTCATCCCCATGGACCTCCTCCACCAGACCATCAATCCAAGCCACATCAGCATCCTCGACCCAAACCTGAGAACCCACTGTAAAGCGGCCCATGGATGCCTACAATTGAATATTCATAAACGCGTGAGGAGGGCATGGCATTGTGAACGAATGACATTGTTAACTGACTGAATCAAAAACTGAAAATAATAATGATAACAAGCCAAAATATCAACGAATGATCACAACCCTGGAGCAACATTACTGACAAACAGAGAGTCGAGCAGTTATGGAATACCAAATGCTACAGGCCCATTGTGTCAGTGTTACAACTAGTAATTACAAATACACAACCTAAGTTTGTTCATCAAAGAATAAAACGTAAACTGGAAATGAAAATAAATTTTCAGAAAGCATCATTATACATTATCCCATTATTTAGGTGGACATGATTCAAGATGAGGAACAGAAAAGTGAGTACAAATCCTAATTTTCTCAAGTGATGCTAGTCAGTAATATCATATAACCCCTATGTCAGTGCCATTAGGCTCAATTCCCTATGTAGAGTCCTAAAGAGAACATTTCTGCTAAATGACATTGTACTCATAAGACTTAACTAGTCAACTGCCCAAAGTGGAGTAGGAACCAGCTTCGGATATTTGTCGCTTGTTGAGGTTGACGAAATGCCAGTTCTTTGTGGCTGCTGCGCATTGTTTCATCTTTTTGGCACTCGTAGTTTGGGTTAAGGTGGAGTAGTTGGGAGGCCAATTGAGATGCATGTAAGAGCATCCTTGAGCTGGCAGTCGAGGCCTGGGAAAATGTTAGCTAGGACCAGTGTGTGTGGGATGTGTGCCAGGTACAATGTGGTGATGTTCGAGCTGACTTGGGCAAGGGAAGAAGTGATGCGTCAAATCTTCAATACATTTGACAAACTGAGGATACGGAGATGTTACCAACAGGGCCGAAGCTTAGCCATCAGTAATCAGTTACCGACTGGATCAAACTAAAGTAAGAACTACTGCAATATGTATCTGACTCAAGCATTTCAGTTCTACACTGAACCCACTCGCTCTGTTTTTAAGCTATTACAGCCAAAAAAATACCCAGAAAATTCATACCAAACCAGCAGCTAGTGTCATGGTCAGACCATCATACGATGAAACATATGTATCAGAAAATGCACTATTGGTGCCTTTCTTCCCCTTGAAGCATACAAGCACGGTTATCGGATTGTCCAGACCACCGTGGAACCCCGATCCCGGACCCTGCTGGACTGATCCAGATCGGGGCTCGAATTCGCTGATCGCCGCTCGCACAGAACAGAAGCAACGTACCATGTTTGCCGCCGAAATCCTCGTCAATACCGCCGCTCGATCATGCGGTCACGGTCGCCGTCGCCGCTGGATCACCGCCCTGCCGCCATTGACGTCGTTGTTGACGGAGGGCGGCGCAGCGGGGAGATGTGCGGGTGGACGGTGGGGGCGGGAAGGGTCAGCAGGGAGGGAGGCGAGCTCTGGGGGAAGCAGGAGGCTGCGCGCTGGGAGGAGCAGGTGGCGCGCGAGGTGGACGGAGCACGGTGGAGGCGGCGTGTTTGGGTGTAGAGACGAGACGACGACTGAGGCCGTGACAGGCTCGTTTTTTTTTTCTTTGGTACGAGTAGCGTGGAAAGTGGGGTACTGTCGAATGAAGAATGCAACCAATCAGAGGGGAGATCCTCCCCTAATTAACCTTTTGGCCCATGTCTCGACCTCTTCTTCGCTTCGCCTCACCAGTCGAGGGGGGCACGTGCGGCGACCGAGCAGTCTACTAGCAGCCCGGCCGAGTTCGATGGTTCGCACGTGTGCTTGTTCGGCGATAAGGGCCTGCAATCCACGGAACGGCTAAATTTCGTGTTTTGACTTTTTTTCTAAACCTATTAAAGATAGATCTGATTCTAGTTTGAATTTTTTTCAAGATTTGACCCTTTTGCTACCGCCAGGTATCATGGCGGTAGGGTATAACAGCCTACCGCCAAGGACCCTAGCGGTAGGGTTGCACGCCTTATCGTCAAAAACCTTCTAAGTATTGAACACAGTGTGTGGTTGTGCAGGCTACCGTCAGCCCGTTTGGCGGTAGTGATGTTTCCAACCGCCAAAATCGTTGACGGTAGGCTGTTAGACCCTACCGCCATGGACTCTGGCGGTAGCAAAAGGGTCAGATCTCGAAAAAATTTCAATCGAGGGTCGGATCACGAATAGATTTCAAAAAAAGGTCAAAACACGAAATTTTGCCCCATGAAACAGCTGAATCAGTCCACGAACACCAATGATGAGGACGTCATCTAACGTTAGTCGCATTCGAATCAACTGAACGTCATGCGAACACAACGAGTTTCATTAACATTCAGATGCAATGATTGATATTTCGATCATTTAACTAAAAAACTAGACCCTATACCAGACGACCACCTTGTACGCGCAGCTGCCCTGCCGCACCATCATTGTTGTCCGTGTTGTCGTCGCCGTCCCTCCAGCATCGGTACGTCACCGGAGGGCCGCGGCATCCTTGTCCGACGGCTGCCTTCCACTCACAGAGGAGCCTCTCCGTCTCCTGATGCGTCGTGCGAAGGGTCGTCGTGGCCAGTGCCGACATGGCCTTCGGAGCCCTGGAGGCGGCCTTGTCGCGACCGGTGTTCGCAGAGCGGTCGCTAAGCTACCAATCCTCGCCGATCTTGGCGAGCTCGCCGTCAAGACGACAACGGCGCCTGGCGGCCTTCTCCACGGTGGTCACGGAGCGGTCGAGCGCCCATGCGGCGACAAGGTCTGGATCGTTTTGGATCCATTTCCGATGCCATGTCGCTCTTGGCGAACGCGGAGTGACGACCAGCATTTCACTTGTCATACCTCGCCTGCCGCCACGCTGCGTGCTCCGCCTCGAACACCACGGCCCTAGAGGCGAAGGCGCTGGCGTAACCGCCTCCTCCGAGGTAATGGAGGATGCGGCCCCCTTTGTGATCGTAGGCGACAACTCCTCCTTGATGTCGCGGCATTGGAGGCGTGGTGGTGCGACGTACCGTGGCGGGGATGTCAGCTCGTCCTTGACGCGACGTTCAGTCTGGACACCGCGATTGCGCGAGGGCGGGGGCGGCGTTTGATTTGGACACTGCGGTTGCGCGGGGGCGAGACAAGCTCATCCTTCATCAGACGGAGCGGCTAGTTGCATGGCGGGGATGACGGACTGATATGTCTCCAACGTGGATGTTTTATGTGCATTTATAAGCAATTATATATCATTTTTGGGACTAACCTATTAACTCAGTGCCCGGTGCCAGTTGTTGTTTTTTGCATGTTTTTAGTTTTTCAGAATATCAGTATCAAACGAAGTCCAAATGCCACGAAACTTTTTAGAGATTTTTTCTGGACATAAGATACCATGGAAGCTTCGGGAGAGGACCAGAAGATGGAGCAGTGGCCCATGAGGCAATAGTGCGCACCCAGTGGGTGGGCGCGCCCTGGTGGCTGGTGGGGCCCACATGGATCTGTTTGACCTAACTTCGCCCCTATAAATTCTCTAAAATCAGGAAACCAACAGGGAGCCAGCCAAAATACTTTTCTGCCACAGCAAGTTCCAGTTCTCGCGAGATCCCGTCTGGAGGCCTTTTCCGGCACTCTGCTGGAGAGGGAATCAATCACGGAGGGACTCTACATCAACCTTACAGTCCTTCCCATGATGTATGAGTTGTTTACCACAAACCTACAGATCCATAGTTAGTAGCTAGATGGCGCTCTCTTCCCTTTTGATGTTCAATACAACGTTCTCCTCGATGTTCTTGGAGTTCTATTCAATGCAATCATTTTTGCGGTGTGTTTGTTAGGATCCGAAGAATTGTGAGGTTATGATCAGATTACCCATGAATATCATTTGAGTTTTCTATGAACTATTTTATGCATGATTATTATAGCTTCATATTTCTCTCGGATCTATTGATTTGGTTTGGCCAACTAGATTGATTTTTCTGATGGGAGAGGTGCTTTGTAATGGGTTTTATCTTGCGATGCTCAAACCCAGTGACAGAAAGAGACATGACACGTATTTGTATCGTTGCCATTAAGGATAAAAAAACTAGGGTTTATTCATGTGTGAGTTTATTTTGTCTACATCATGTCATCTTGATTAAGACATTACTCCATTCTTTATAAACTTAATACTCTAGATGTATGCTGGATAGCGGTCGATGTGTGGAGTAATAGTAGTAGATACGGGCAGGAATCGGTCTACTTGTCTCAGACGTGATACATATATAAATGATCATTGTCTTGGATATCGTTGTTATTATTTGCTTTTCTATCAATTGCCCAATATTAATTTGTTTACCCATTGTATGCTATTTTCAAGAGAGAAGCCTCTAGTGAAACTATGACCCACAGGTCTACTTTTATCATATATTAAAAATTCTAAAAGTACCTTGCTGTAATTTTAATTTATTTATTTTATTTTGTATTTTTTTCAATCTATCTATCAATCACTACACCATTTAATCTTGCAAGTAACCGCCAAGGGATTGACAACCCCTTGTTCGCGTTGGGTTGCAAAGATTTGTTAATTTGTGTGCAGGTACTGCTAACAAGGTGTTGCATAGTTCTCGTACTAGATTGATAACCTTGGTTCTTGACTGAGGAAATACTTATCTCTACTGTACTGCATCATCCTCTCCTCTTCGGGGAAATCCCAACGTAGTTCACAAGTAGCAGGAAGAATTTCTGACGCTGTTGTCGGGGAGACATCCAAAACATCTATCAAGTACCTACGCATAAATTTTCATCTCCTTGCATTTACATTATTTGCTATTTGCCTCTCATTTTCATCTCCCCCACTTCTAAAAAAATTTACAAAAAATATTTTCCGTTTGCCTTTTTCTGTTTGCTTGTTTGTTTGCTTGCTTGCCCACTTTATCGTTATGGCTAGTTCTCTTGTTACATGTACCCCTGAAAATGAAGTTCTCGATTTTAAACAATAGGGGGGATTTAAAAGATGCTTGATATAGGATTTGCTATGCTCAAAATAGATCAACTCGTAAGCGGTCCACTATCGTTCTTCTTCGCAATTTTTATGTGGGTATTACTACTTGGTATAGATTTGTGCTTGATACTATTACGGAGGGAATTTTTTGAGTAGTCACCCTATGGATGCTTTCAATGGTATGGGAAATTTAGTGGGATCACCACCTATCACTATTAATGAAACAACTTTAACTTTGAAACATGTTATGCAAAGATTGGACGCTATTCAAAATAAAATGCCTACCGTGGAGCATATTGAAAATTTGGATAAAAAGATTTATAATCATGTCACTTAATGACTCTTAAGATGCTAAAATAAAAAGAACCGATAATTAATGAAAATGTGGAGCAAAGTCCCGCTAGGATTGATAAGTTGGAAGAAATTATTAATAATTTAGGTTCCGCTTTTTCTTCCGTTAAAACTATTGAAAAAACTCCTTCTAGCAAGAATTGCTAGTTATTTATGTTCCTAAAAACAATGGTGCTACACCTAGAAATAACAATGAAGACCTTAAAATGATTAGTGTTCACCTCAATTTCGTTGATTTGATAAAGGAACCGATATATGAAAATAAATCTCTTTATTTTGTTCCTAGGAGTGTGATCATTAAAAACTTGTATGCTAGAACTCCTAGGAAATATGGATGTGTGATTGAGGAGTTAGAAACTAAATATGAAAACACTTCAAACTACACATTATGCCTCGCTAGCACTACTACAAGATGGTCCAAACGCGATAGTCCAATCAAAGACCCTTCGATGAAACTGTCTGCGATGCATTAATCACAAACGGTGGTGTAAGAAAACCGTCAAAATGTGACGGACTATTTGCGATGGCGCACACATCAAACACGATTTAGATCAGAGCTGCGTGTGCGATGTGTGGTATACGGTGAATCCATACGAACTGTTTGCGATGATCCAGAACAACAGAAACGGTCAGCCAGATGAGGGTGTATGCGATATACAGATACAGTTCACTTGGATGAACTACCTGTGATTAGGCAACACAACAGAAACTGTCAGCCAGATCAAGGTGTGTGCGATGGAGGGCATACAGTTCATTCAGATGAACTATTTGCGATGAGCCAAGACAACAGAAACAGTTCAACTGAAAAAGATGTGTGTGGTACACGGCAATAGGTCCGTGATGAGAAATGTGTGCGAAGACCAATAATAACATAGAGAATTGCTGCTAATAAGCCGTGTGATTTGCTCTGTCTGTAGAAGAACAACATATATATAACTAAAATAAACATCCAATTACATAAGTGACTATACAGATCATTCACACACACCTTAATAAAACAATTGCATGCATTCTAAACTAGGAGAAACGATCATGTAGTCATCTACTTCTTGTGACGCTCCCACCACTGCTCTATGGCTCGATCCCTCGTCTGGGGAAGGACAAAGACACTTCCTCATGTCAACGATCCGCATGTACATCTCATAGCTTGTGTACGCGTACTTGACGTGTTCTTCATCCAGTCTCTGATCCCAGGCACTGTGCTAGGCGATCTTGTCCTTCTTACTCTCATCCTCCATCTTCATGTGGTACGGGTTGATGATGGTCGAGGCGGGGTCAATCAGGGAGTTATGTTTGTTCTTGGTGCTGCCCCAGACCTTGTGGTGGTCACGGATGTTGACAAGATTTTGGCAGGTCAAACCTGAAACATTGAGCGCTTTTAGATCGTTGGTGGTGTCCACCGTAGCGAGACTGTAGTCGGTGTTGTTGATAAACGTGACGAAACGCTCGCAAGGCCTTGTGCCCAGGTGGTAGTTGTAGATGAGGACATCATGTTGCACGCACAACGGGGCGATGACAACCTTCTGATCTTGCCTCGCACGACCGCCGGTGAACTTGAGGTCAAAGCCAACCACTTTGTACTTGTCCTTAGTAAGCAACTACTCCATAGTTTGGATGGGACTCTCCACCGAGACCGGCTCGTTCGTGTAGACCACCGCAAGGTCCTTCCCCTCATGTGGGTGTCCACTACGTGATGTGTGGTGTACTTATTGGGAATGCAGTATTTCAAAAAAAAATCCTATGATCACGCAAGATCTATCTAGGAGATGCATAGCAACGAGAGGGGAGAGTGTGTCTACGTACCCTCATAGACCGAAAGCGGAAGCGTTTATCAACGCGGTTGGTGTAGTTGTACACCTTCATGATCCGTCCCGATCAAGTACCGAATGTACGACACCTCCGCGTCCAGCACACATTCAGCTCGATGACGTCCTCGCCTTCTTGATCCAGCAAGAGGGGCGAAGTAGGAGATGAGTTCCTGCAGCACGAGGGCGTGGTGACGGTGTTGGTGAATAACAATCTCCGCAGGGCCTCGCCTAAGCACTGCGAAAACTATGACAGAGTATAAACTAGAGGGGACGGGGTTGCCGACACACGGCTTAGTGTTTCTTGATGTGTCTTGGGTGCTATCCTTGCCCCTCTATTTATATGTTGAGCCTTGGGTCGAAACTTGGAGTAAAAGCCTCCACAAAGTCGGTTTCACCCGAAAGGCAAGAGTCCTTCTCGGACTCCAGGGCCAGACGCCACCCTGGCGTCTTGCCCCTGGACTCCGCAAAACTTCCTTTTGCGCTTTCCAAAAACCTTGTGGGCTTTCCCTTTTGGCCCAAATAAAGCATTCTAGTACCCAAACATTTCGGGAAACATCCGGAACCCCTTCCGGTGAATTCTGGAACCCTTCCGGAGACCAAACACTATTATCCCATATATCAATCTTTATTTCCGGACCATTCTGGAGTTCCTCGTCATGTCTGTGATCTCATCCGGGACTCCGAACAACATTTTGTCACCAACATACATAACTCATATAATACTATATCATCAACGAACGTTAAGCATGCGAACCCTACGGGTTCGACAACTATGTAGACATGACCGAGAAACCTCTCTGGTCAATAACCAATAGCGTAATCTGGATGCCCATATTGACTCCTACATATTCTACGAAGATCTTTATCGGTCAAACTGTTATGACAACATACGTCATTCCCTTTGTCATCGGTATGTTACTTGCCCGAGATTCATCGTCGGTATCTTCATACCTAGTTCAATCTCGTTACTAGCAAGTCTCTTTACTCGTTTTGTAATGCATCATCCCGTAACTAACTCATTAGTCACATTGCTTGCAAGGCTTATTATGATGTGCATTACCGAGAGGGCCTAGAGATACCTCTCTGATACTCGGAGTGACAAATCCTAATCTTGATCTATGCCAAGCCAACAAACACCTTCGGAGACACCTGTAGAGCACCTTTATAAGCACCCAGTTACGTTGTGACATTTGATAGCACATAAGGTGTTCCTCTGGTATTCGGGAGTTGCATAATCTCATAGTCAAAGGAATATGTATAAGTCATGAAGAAAGCAATAGCAATAAAATTTAACGATGATTATGCTAAGCTAACGGATGGGTCTTGTCCATCACATCATTCTTTAATGATGTGATCTCGTTGATCAAATGACAACATATGTCTATGGTAAGGAAACTTAACCATCTCTGATTAACGAGCTAGTCTAGTAGAGGCATACTAGGGACATACTGTTTGTCTATGTATTCACACATGTACTAAGTTTTCGGTTAATACAATTATAGCATGAATAATAAAAATTTATCATGATATAAGAAAATATAAATAACAACTTTATTATTACCTCTAGGGCATAATTCCTTCAGTACTACCCCCCATTGTCATCGCCAGCCTTTGGGAGCACCATTGGAGCCACGGGGAGCGCCATCGGAACCGCTGGATGTCCTCTCTGTATGTGTCGTCATGGGTGTGCTTATTGTGTCATCTGGCGTGAGAGATGAAGGTAAATGGCCACGGGAATAAAATGGGGGCTGGGCGGCATGAATTCTTGTCACGTCCGTATGACAGTTTTTACAGCGGGTAACTGCATCGTGGCCCCGTGCCCGGCACAACCGCATGCATAATGGCAGCACAAACGCACGTGATCATGCACCGGCCCCAAACAATGGCAGCGCACGTGGAGGGACATGGGCAGAGCGTGCGGAGGGACGCGAGAGCACAGCGTGCGCGGCGGGGCGGGAGCAGAGCGCGCCACGGCCACCTCAACCACAAGCAACCACACGCATAGAGTAGTTGAACACGTAGGGAATGGTCGTCTACAAGCCGACCGACAGTTGCGCGACGGCGGCATGATGTGAAACCGCGTCATGTTCCACATCACATGGTGGTCGAACAATTGTTCGCGACACTGCATAGAGAGCGACCATGTGCTACTACCTTCGTCTTGGTCTAATAGTCCCCTTTATATTCCGTGCCATATTTTGACCTTAAATTTAACTAAGAAAATGTTAATGCATGTTATAAAAATAATATAGTTGGAAACTATGTTCAAATACAAATTCAACGATATAATCTTTAGCGACATGCATTCGTATTTTATCAGTTAAATCTCTAGTTAAAATTTGGCACAAAAATACAAAGAGGACTTATAAACCAGGACGGGTGTAGTAGGTAATTAAATCGCAAATGTTTTTTTATTAACCGTATGTGTATGTGTCGTTTCGTCCTCCTCTCGCACGTCTTGTCACCCCGCTACCGCAGACGGCTTCGAGCGCAAGCTTGAGCAGCGCAGGGGCGTTCTTTTGGCCAAACGGTGGCTTGAAGTGGCGCCAATGAATTGTCAGTGAGCCTGTTCTCGCGCAACCTCGCAGGTTCCCACGCATAACCGCGCAAGCTTCTTGCCCGACTCGGCGAAATCCTCCAAAATCCCAATGCTTACCGACCTAGTATATAAACCCTCATGGTCGGCGAGTCCCGCGTCACATTTTCCCCTCCCTCCCTATAGCTTATCTCATCTGCTTCTCCCACAATCGCCAATGGCACCGGTCCGTCGTCGTAGCTCGGCCACTCCGCCGTCATTAGAGGACAGCTCCAGCTAGGAGGCTACATCGCGGCGGCGGCGCAGTCCCCGGCGTAGTGTAGTGCGGGTGGCGTCCCTGTTGGGTGTGCGCGTAACACCCACCATAAGCTCCATCGCCGCTGCCCGGCGGTAGTTGTTGCCGACCACCGTTGCCGCCACCCCACTGTCTGTTGCCGTGGTCGCCACACCATGTTGATGCCGTTCCATGATAGCATGTCAAGTTTCATAAATTTTAGACAGGTTTTTGATTTACTAGAATTTAAAAACCATGTATCTCAATGTTAGCAACCGAGCGATGGTGGCAAGGTGTTTGGCATTCATTCTCATTTCTTGCATGGGACCTAAGCATGCAATCAAGGACACACATTTGATTTTTGAACCCATTTATATGCACTGGAGCATGTGCCTGTAGTTCAAATTTGAAGTATCCACATAAATGCCTAGAGAACTCGGTTAATGTATAAAAATGTCCAAGCGAACCCCAAAAAATCCCAAAATTTAACACAACACTCCTGTTGTTCTATGTTGACATTAGAAAAATTTGAAAGCAAGAAGTGGCAACAGATATCATTTCGTCCACAAAGGTGGCACGTTCCCTAACAGAACCATGAGGCTTATTGTGAGAAGCTTATACCCAAACCTGTCCCAAATGGGACAATATTTTTACCATAGCATGTTGATGTCGTTTCATGATAACATGTCAAGTTTCATGAATATCAGACAAGTTTTCAATTTACTAGAATTTTAAAACCATGTATCTCAATGTTAGCGGTCGAGCGACGGCGGCAAGGTGTTTGACATTCATTCTCATTTCTTGCATGTGACCTAAGCATGCAACCAGGGACACACATTTGATTTTTCAACCCATTTTATGCACTGGAGCATGTCCCTATAGATCAAATTTTAATTATGCACATAAATGCCTATAAAACTCAGTTCACATATAAAATTGTCCAAACAAACTCCGAAAAATTCCAAAATTTAACACGACACTCCTGTTATTCTATGTTGACACCAGAAAATTTTTGAAAGCAATAAGAGGCAACTAATATCGTTTCATCCACAAAGGTGACACATGCCCTACCGGAACCATGAGGCTTCTTGTGAGAAGCTTATACCAAAACCTGCCCCAAATGGGACGATTTTTTTACTCCATCATGTTGATGGCATTCTATTATAGCATGCCAAGGTTCATGAATTCCAGACGAGTTTTGGATTTACTAAAATTACAAAAGCAAGCATCTCAACATTTGCCGGTGAGCCACGATGTCAAGGCATTTGAAATTCATCCTCATTTCTTGCATGGGACATAAGCATCAACCCATGGCCACATATATGATTTTACAACCCATTTTGGTGCACCAGATCATGTGCATGCAGTTTAATTTTGAATTATGCACCTGAAATGCCTAGAAAACCAAGTTCATGTATAAAAATGTCCAAACGAACCCTGAATAATTCCAATTTTTTTGACAGCACACCTATAGTTGCATGTTCACCGCAGATAAAAGTTCTAGCAATTCAAACACATTCCTTTGCCGTTGTGACCCCATTATGTATTTCAAATCAAGACGAAAAATCAAGTAGATCGCACACAGTTTATTATCACCAACCGTGTGAGATGCACGACAAAATATCTTGGAGCACCGTTGGAGTATAATACGTATATGGCTTACGCGAGAAGGTGCGTCGACTATAGTCCACAGCTGGCGCGTCAAGCACACTAGATCGCTCTGCAAATATCATTTCGTTGTTTAATCGTCGCTGGTGAAACATGGGGACATGGACCCGTGTCGTGAGGGCAACTTCGGCAGCCCACTCCGGCAAGAGCGCGGCCGTAGCCGCATGCACGTGCTAACAAGTTGCGTGAGCGCGGCCGCATTCTGCGACCGGGCGACCAAGGTAGACCAAACGATCGATGTTGCTTCTTAGGTGGCGGCAGCAACATTTGCCTCGGGGATAGCAACTGGCAAGAGTGGCACAGTAGTTGTCTGATGTCCCTTGAACTACGTCGGCATTTCCCCAAATAGGAAGGGATGATGCAGCACAGCTACAATAGGTATTTCCCTCAGGTATGAAACCAAGGTATCAATCCAATAGGAGAACCAAGCAACACTATGTAAACAGTACCTGCACACAAAGAATAAATACTTGCAACCCGACGCTTACGAGGGGTTGTCAATCCCTCTTACGAGTAACGGCGTAGAAAGTTGTCAAGTTGACGGGATAAAATTGTGATAGATTGGATAGATAGATCTCGAATAAATGTGAAATAAAATATGCAAATAAAAATGCAACAGAGTATTTTTGGGTTTTTGGAATAATAGATCTGAAAATAAAAGCAAATAAAAAATAGATCTCAAAGGCAAATAATAGATCGGAACGCAAATATGATAAAGAATAGACCCGGGGGTCGTAGGTTTCACTAGTGGCTTCTCTCAAGAAATAGCACACGATGGGTAAACAAATTACTGTTGGGCAATTGATAGAATCTCGAATAATTATGATGATATCCAAGCAATGATAAATATATAGGCATCACTTCAAAGATTAGTAGACCGACTTCTGCCTGCATCTACTACTATTACTCCACACATCGACCGCTATCCAGCATGCATCTAGTGTATTAAGTTCATGGAGAAATAGAGTTAATGCAATAAGAACGATGAAATGATGTAGACGAGATATATTCATGTAGGAATAGCCCCCATCTTGTTATCCTTAATATCAGCGATACATGCGTGTCTTGTTGCCCCTTCTGTCACTGGGAAAGAACACCGCACGATCGAACCCAACACAAAGCACCTCTTCTCATTGGAAGAAAAATCAATCTAGTTGGCCTAACTAAACCAAAGATTTGAAGAAGAAATACGAGGCTATAAATAATCATGCATATAAGAGATCAAAAGAAGACTCAAATAGCTTTCATGGATATATAGATCTGATCATAAACTCAAAGTTCATCGGATCCCAATAAACACACCGCAAAAAAGAGTTACATCAAATAGATCTCCAAGAGACTATTGTATTGAGAATCAAAAGAGAGACGGGAAGCCATCTACCAATGAGGATGATGAACCCCTCCGTGATGGTGTCTAGATTGGATCTCTTGGTTCTAGAACTTGCGGTGGCTAGAATTGTGTTTCGTCGACTCCCCTAGGGTTTCTGGAATATTTGGGTATTTATAGGGCTAAGAGGCGGTGCGAGAGGCCACTGAGGTGGGCACAACCCACCAGGGCGCACCTGGGCCCCCAGGCATGCCCAGGTGGGTTGTGCCCCCCTCGAGGCACCCCTCCGGTACTTCTTTGGCCCAAGTTGTGTCTTCTGGTCCATAAAAATTCTCCAAAAAGTTTTGCCGCGTTTGGACTCCGTTTGGTATTGATTTTCTGCGATGTAAAAAACAAGCAAAAAACAACAACTGGCACTGGGCACTATGTCAATAGGTTAGTCCCCAAAAATGATATAAAGTTGCTATAAAATGATTGTAAAACATCCAAGAATGATAATATAAAAGCATGGAACAATAAAAAAAATTATAGATACGTTGGAGACGTATCAACATCTCCAAGCTTAATTCATGCTCGTCCTCTAGTAGGTAAATGATAAAAACATAATTTTTGATGTGGAATGCTGCCTAACATGTTCATCACATAATCTTTTCTTTTGTAGCTTGGGCATTTGGACTTTTATATGGTTTAAAGCAATAGTCTAGTTTTGACATGAAGATTTCAATACTCAAGCATATCAACAAGCAACCATGTCTTTCAAAATATCAACACTAAAGAAAGTTATCCCTAGCCCATCATGCTTAATCATTAATCCATTCATGAAACACACTCGCATATTAGCTACATCCAATACTCAAGTATGATCATAGTGCCCCTTAGTTGGTGCTTTATAAGAGAAGATGGAGACTCAGGTAAAAATAAAAATGCATAAAGTAAATAGAAAGGCCCTTCGCAGAGGGAAGTAGGGATTTGTAGAGGTGCCAGAGCTCAAAGCTTAAATTGAGAGATAATTTTTTTTGAGAGGCATACTTTTCCCGTCAACAAAAACGACCGAGTAATTCCCAACACTTTCCCTGCTAGATATATCATAGGCGGTTCCCAAACAGAAAATAAAGTTTATTCCCTTTTCCACCATTCTTTCACATTCCACGACTAGCCGTATCCACAAGTACCGTCCATACCAACACTTTCCAAGGAATTTACTATTTGACAACATGAAGTAAATTTCGTTTTCATTTCTGGACTGGGCATCCCTATTACCGCCGCACTCTCGTGCAATGACAAGTGAATAAACACTCATCTTGAGAGTAACACATCTAGCATGGAAAATATTGGCCACCCCTGTCGCTTCATGAGCAGTACGAGCACACAAAAAGGAATTTTATTTTGAAAATTAGAGATGGCACATACAAATTTTCTTAGCACGACACAGAAATACCGCATATAGGTAGGTACAATGGACTCATATGGCAAAATTGGGTTTAAAGATTTTAGATGCACAAGTAGTATTTCTACTTAGTACAAGTGAAGGCTGGCAAATAGATTGAGAAGCATCCAACCAAGAAACGAAAAATCACATAAGCGAGCATTAAGCATAACTAACACTGAATAATGCACCACGAGTAGGATGTAATTTCATTGCATAACCATTGACTTTCGTTCTTGCATGGCGAATCACAAATCTTAACACCAATAATCTTACTAAAGCATAATTACTCACTAACATGACTCGCATATCACTATCATCATATCTCAAAACTATTACAAAGAATCAAGTTTAATTTGTCCAATGATCTTCATGAAAGTTTTTATTATATTACTCTTGAATATCTATCCCTTTGGGACTAATTTCATATGTTGCTTTTGATAAGCTCAAATAAATTTAAGTGAAGAACATGAGCATAAAAATTTTCTTCTCTCAAAATAATATAAGTGAAGCATGAGAGAATTTCTTCAAAAATTTACTAACTCTCAAATAAATTTAAATGAAGCATGAGAGTTTTTCTTTGAAAATATTAAAGCACACCATGCTCAAAAATATATAAGTGAAGCACTAGAGCAATTCCATAGCTCAAAAAATTGAAGTGAAGAACAAAGAGCAATTCTAGCAAATCATAACATAATTTTGGCTCTCTCAAATAGGTGTGTCCAGCAAGGATAGATGACACAAACTAAAAAGCAAAGCAAGCAAAGATCATGTAATGCAAGACGCTCCAAGCAAAACTCATGATATGTGATGAATAAAAATATAGCTCCAAGTAAAATACCAATGGTCGTTAGAAGAAAGAGAGGATAGGGTGGCTATATCATTCAACTTAGTAAGATGTGCCACAATAGTTTCGGTTTCATAACCATGGAAAGGATAAGATCCAACCAAAGTAATTAACTCTGGGTCGACACAGAATTCATAATCCTTATCATCAACAAAGATAGGTGAAGTAGCAAACTTAGGATCACGTTTCATTCTAGCATTCAAAGTTTTTCTTTCATTTTGCATAATAATTTCTTAAGATCATCACTATCATGCAAGCAATAAAGTCTCTAGTTGTCTCCTCATCCATAAAATAACCTTCCGCTATCTTAGGCAATTCATATCTAGGAGGACTAGGTCTAATAGGTGTCTCAAGATTTTCAGATTCAAGGATTTCATCAGTTTCAGCATCCTCAATAACTTTAGCTCTAGCAATTTGTTCATCAAGAAAATCACCTAGTGGCACATTATCATTAAGCAAGGTACTAGCATCATCATAAGCATTATCCATAGCAGAAGTAGCATCATCAATAACTTGCGACATATCAGAATTAATAGCATGTGGTGGTGTTGCGAGTTTACTCAAAATAGAAGGTGAATCAAGTGTAGAGCTAGATGGCAGTTCCTTACCTCGCCTTATCTTAGATGGAGATATCTTAGTCTTGGTATCCTCTAGATTCTTCATAGTGATAAATTGATAATAATCCCAAGTGACTCAACAAATATAGTTGTGCTCCTTAGCATCGACGCCAGAAAAAGGTCTTGATAACCCACAAGTATAGGGGATCACAATAGTTTTCGAGGGTAGAGTATTCAACCCAAATTTATTGATTTGACACAAGTGGAGCCAAAGAATATTTGCAAGTATTAGCAGCTGAGTTGTCAATTCAACCACACCTGGAGATTAATTATCTGTGACAAAGTGATCAGGAGCAAAGTAATATGATAGTTTCGATAGTAGTAGTAACAACAATAGTAACGGTAACAGTGATAGCAATGATTTTGTAGCAAGTGTAACAGTAGTAACTTAGCAAGAAACAATATAAGAGAAATTCTTAGGCGTTGGATCAGTGGATTCATTGGATGATATTCATCATATAACAGCCATAACCTAGGGCGATACAAAAGTAGCTCCAGTTCATAAATATAATGTAGGCATGTATTCCGTAAATAGTCATACGTGCTTAATTATGGAAAAAACTTGCATGACATCTTTTGTCCTACCCTCCCGTGGTAGCGTGGTCCATATGGAAACTAAGGGATATTAAGGCCTCCTTTTAATAGTACAAAGCATTAACACATAGTGAATACATGAACTACTCAAACTACGGTCATCACCGGAAAGTATCCCGAATACTGTCACTCCGGGGTTTACAGATCATAACACGTAGTAGGTGAATATAACTTGCAAGATCGGATCTAGAACATAGATATAATGGTGATAACATAAATGGTTCAGATCTGAAATCATGGCACCCGGGCCCAAAGTGACAAGCATTAAGCATGACAAAGTCATATCAACATCAATCCTAGAACATAATGGATACTAGGGATCAAGCCCTAACAAAACTAACTCGATTACATGATGAATCTCATCCAACTCCTCACCGACCAACAAGCCTACGAAGGAATTACTCACTCCCGGTGGGGAGAATCATGAAATTGGCGATGGAGGAGGGTTGGTGATGATTAATATCGAAGATCCCCCTCTCCGGAGCCCAGAACGGACTCTAGATCTGGCCTCCTGATGAAGAATAGGAGGTGGCAGTGGCTCCGTATAGCGAAACAAGATAATTCTTCCTCCTTGATTTTTTTTCTAGAAAATAGGTATTTATGGAGTTGGATTCAGGGTCTGCGGGGCCACCAGGTGGGCACAACCCACCTGGGTGCGTGATACGTCTCCAACGTATCTACTTTTTCTAACGCTTTCCCTCTTGTTTTGGACTCTAATTTGCATAATTTGAATGAAACTAACCCCGGACTGACGCTATTTTTAGCAGAACTACCATGGTGTTGTTTTTATGCAGAAATAAAAGTTCTCAGAATGGAACAAAACTTTACGAGGATTTTTTATATCAATAAAGAGAATTTATGGAGCCAAGTTCAACCGGAGGGGGCACCTGGGTGGGCACAACCCACCAGGGCGCCCCGCTCCTAGCATGCCCAGGTGGGTTTTCCCCACCTAGTGGCCCCGCAGACCCTAAGACCGACGCTATAAAATCTATTTTTCTAGAAAAAATCAGGGAGAAAGAATTATCGTGATCCACGAGACGGAGCTGCGGTCACCTCATGTTCTTCATCGGGAGGCCAGATCTGGAGTCCGTTTGGGGCTCCGGAGAGGGGGATCTTTGTTCTTCGTCATCACCAAGCCTTCTCTATCGCCAATTTCATGATGATCCCCACCGGGAGTGAGTAATTCCTTCATAGGCTCGCTGGTCGGTGAGGAGTTGGATGAGATTCATCATGTAATCTAGTTAGTTTTGTTAGGGCTTGATCCCTAGTATCCACTATGTTCTGAGATTGATGTTGCTATGACTTTGCCATGCTTAATGCTTGTCACTTTGGGCCCGGATGCCATGATTTGAGATCTGAACAGTTTATGTTATCACCATTATATCCATGTTCTAGATCCGATCTTGCAAGTTATGTTCACCTACTACGTGTTATGATCCGGCAACCCCGGAGTGACAATAGTCGGGACCACACCCGGTGATGACCGTAGTTTGAGGAGTTCATGTATTCACCGTGTGCTAATGCTTTGTTTCGGTTCTCTATTAAAAGGAGGCCTTAATATCCCTTAGTTTTCAATTGGACCCTGCTGCCATGGGAGGGTAGGACAAAAGATGCCATGCAAGTTCTTTCCACAAGTACGTATGACTATTTACGGAATACATGCCTACATTATATTTATAAACTGGAGCTAGTGCCGTATCGCCCCAGGTTATGACTATCACATGATGAATATCATCCAACGAATTACCAATCCAATGCCTACAAATTTATATTATATTGTTCTTGCTAAGTCACTACTGCTATCGTTATTGTTGCACTTGTTACAAAACTATTGCTATCACTGTTACCGTTACTATTACTGCTATCACTATTACCAAAACTATCATATTACTTTGCTATTGATCACATTGCTGCAGATAATTAATCTCCAGGTGTGGTTGAATTGACAACTCAACTGCTAATACCTTCAAATATTATTTGTCTCCCCTTGTGTCGAATCTATAAATTTGGATTGAATACTCTACCCTCGAAAACTATTGCGATCCCCTATACTTGTGGGTTATCAAGACCTTTTTTGGCTCCATTGCCGGGGAGCATAGCTATATTTGTTGAGTCACTTGGGATTATTATCATTTTATCACTATGAAGAATATGAAGGATGCTAAGACCAAGATTTATCCCTCTAAGACGAGGGGAGGTAAGGAACTGCCATCCAGTTCTACTTTAGATTCACCTTCTATTATACGTAAACTTGCAACACCGCCACATGCTATTAATCCTGATATGTCGCAAGTTATTGATGATGCTACTTCTGCTATGAATGATACTTATGATGATGCTAGTGCCTTGCTTAATGATAATGATGTGCCACTTGGTGATTTTCTTGATGAACAAATTGCTAGAGTAAGACAACATGATGTTGTTGAGTCTGATGATGAACTTGAAACTGAAAATCTTGAAACACCTACTAGAACTAGCCCTCCTAGATATGTATTGCCTAAGGTGCCGGAAGGCTATGTTATGAGTCAAGAGACAACTAGAGACATTCTTGCTTGTAAGGATAGAGATGATCTAGAGACATTATTATGCAAGTATAAAGAAAAATCTTTGAATGCTAGAATGCAATATGATCCTAAGTTTGCTACTTCACCTAAATTTATTGATGATAATGATTATGAATTCTCTATCGACCCAGATTTAATTACTTTGGTTCAATCTGATCCTTCCCATGGTTATGAAACTGAAACTGTTGTGGCACATCTTACTAAGTTGAATGATATAGCCACCCTTTTTACTCATGATGAGAAGATTAGTTATTACTTTATTCTCAAATTATTTCCGTTCTCATTAAAGGGTGATGCTAAATCTTGGTACAATACTCTTGCTCCTGGTTGTGTGCATAGTCCTCAGGATATGATTTATTACTTCTTTGAAAAATATTTCCCTGCTCATAAGAAACAAGTTGCCTTGCAGGAAATATTTAACTTTGTGCAAATTAAAGAAGAGAGTCTCCCACAAGATCGGGGGAGGCTTTGCCAATTACTTAATGCTTTGCCTGACCATCCTCTTAAGAAAAATGAAATACTTGATATCTTCTATAATGGACTAACCGATGCTTCTAGGGATTTCCTAGATAGTTGTGTTGGTTGTGTTTTCGGAGAACAAACTGTTTGGCAAGCTAAGGAATTATTGAATAACATATTGAGAAATTATGATGATTGGACTCTTCCTGAACCACCGCTTAAATCCACTCCGAAGAAGAGGGATATATTATATCTCAGTCCTGAAGATATGCAAGAGGCAAAGAAATCTATGAAGGAAAAAGGTATTAAAGCTGAGGATGTTAAAATTTACCTCCTATTGAAGAAATACATGGGCTTGATACACCACCACTGCCTAAGGTGGTAGAGGTAAATTATCTAATGAAGTTCAATGATAATGACAATCCTCACAATATGAACCCTAGCCAATGCCTTTATGAGTTTGAAAACTACATTAGAAAACAATATCACTTCAATGCAAATGTTATGAAACAATTGAAATACAATTCTGATATGATTGCTCGCTTGAGTGACTTGTTATTTAGAATCTCAAATGATGTTAGAGGTGTTGGAAAACATGCTTCTATGGTTCCAACCCAGTTAGAACAAGTTGCTAAATCTCAAAGAGAGTTGCTAGATGAAATGAACAATAACATACATGACTTGGTTGTTGGAGTAGCAACTAGAGGAGGTAAAATGACTTAGGAACCACTTTATCCTGAAGGACACCCAAAAAGAATTGAACATGATTCACAAAGTAACAAGACCACTGCACCTAGTCCTTCTAAAAAGAAGAAGAAAAAGAAAAATGATAGGACTTCACATGCTTCTAGTGAACCTGAAGTAGAAAAAACCTCCTGATAATGAAAATGAAATTTATATCTCTAATGTTGAAACTTAATCTGGTAATGAACACTCACCTTCTGATAATGAAAAAGATAATGATGAGGTTCATGAAAATACTCAACCAAATAATGAAGAACCAGACAATGATGTTGAGATAGAACCACCAGTTGATCTTGATAACCCACAACCTAAAAATAAAAGGTATGATAAAAGAGACTTTGTTGCTAGAAAACACGGTAAAGAAAGAGAACCGTGGGTTCAAAAACCTATGCCCTTTCCACCTAAGTCAACTAAAAAGAAAGATGATGAAGAATTTGAACGCTTTGCTGAAATGCTGAGGCCAGCCTTTTTGCGCACTCACTTGACTGATATCCTTAAAATGCCTCCTTATGCAAAGTGTATGACAGACATCATCACTAATAAGAGAAAAATACTGGAAGCTGAAATCTCCACTATGCTTGCTAATTATACTTTTAAAGATGGAGTACCTAAAAAACTTGGAGATCCGGGAATACCAACTATACCTTGCTCCATCAAAAAGAACTATGTGAAAACTGCTTTATGTGATTTAGGAGCTGGTGTTAGTGTTATGCCTTTCTCTTTATATAAAAGACTTGATTTGAATAAGCTCACACCTACTGAAATATCTTTGCAAATGGCTGACAAATCAACTGCCATACCTATCGATATTTGTGAGGATGTGCCCATTGTTGTTGCTAATGTTACTATTTTGACTGACTTTGTTATACTTGAGATGCCCGAGGATGAAAACATGTCGATTATCCTTGATAGACCCTTCTTGAATACTGCAGGGGCTGTTATTGATTGCAATAAAAGCAAGCTCACTTTTCATATCAATGATAATGAGCATACGGTGCACTTTCCAAATAAACAATTCCAAGTTAATGGTATTTATGTTATTGAAAAATCTCCGACAATCACTATTGGAAGTTTTCAAATACCTCTACCTGCTGCCAAAAAGACTTATGGAATGCATATTGTTGGGGACATTCATATCCCCATTGAGGTAACTTAGTGATTTACGAAAGTTCTTCGGTTTCATATTAATCGAAAGTGGTTGTTAATAAGACCTGATCAACCTTATTAATGGATCATTTTGAGAGGTATGAAGTTTATGAATTTAGTAAGCACTACCTTCTGTCCCTACCTTTTTTTCTATTTTTATTAGTTAAATAAAATAAAATGCCATGTCTTGCCCGTTTTTTGAATTTCCCGTGCAATAAAAAAATGACCCAAAAATAAAAGTTCTCAGAATGCCCTGAAAATTTAATATGAGTTTTTCCTGAATATTTAAGAATTTCTGGTGCAAATAATATCAGAGGGAGGTGCACCAGGTGGACAAAACCCACCTGGGCACGCCAGGACTCCAAGGCGTGCCCTGGTGGGTTGTGATCCCCACATTCCCCCACTTATCTCTTCACACCACATCATCACCTACCTCCAGACAAAAATTCTCCATTGCTCTCTCTCTCTCTCTCTCTCTCTCTCTCTCGTGTTCTTACTCTCAAACCCGCGGATTTCTATCTCTTTGCTCGAACTGTTTTGGGAGATTGTTGCGTGGTATGTGACTCCACCATTTGTCCAATTAGTTTTTGCTTTAGTAGTTTATATTTTGAATAATTAGCTACTCTTGGTGCTGCTGTAGATGAGCTTGCATGTTGAATTCTTAGATTTCTAAGTAGTTTGAATGCTTGATATGGCCTCTATGTATCCCTATGAGTAGTTGCTATCAATCTTGTAAAGTTTTGTTGAGAAAATTTTGTGGACTAAGCTTTTAGAATTTTGTTCATAGGAAAAGGATGAATATATTTAGGAAGTTTGCTTCTAAGAAGAACTCCAAGGGACTTATTGGGGAGTCGTCTGACAGTGATCTCCATCCCTGAAGGTTGGCGGAAGTACGGCCGTGCAAATGGCTGCATACCCCATTCATGAAAGAGGCTGGAATCCTTCAGGAGTTTACACAATATGATGCTAATACCGGCCTCACTGACTTCATCATAGCTAAATGTGAACAATATCATATCCTCACAAACATCTCTGTTCAAAATTTTAATTTCCTTCGTAGGAATAACCCTCCTGAGGTGCAGTTTAATTTATACGTTGATTTCCATCAGATACCGCTTACTGAATTTTGTGAAATATGCTTGCTTCCTGCTGATGGTGGTTTGGTAGAGCCTAGGCCGATAGAGTTTGAGGCCTTTTATTGTACCTTGACAGTGGGAGATGAGAGAGAGGTGTCGGCTGTCACTGCCGCTGGCTTGCATTTTCCTCCTGTTCATTACTTTGCTCTTTTCGTTGCAAAATGCTTGCTTGCTAGAGAGAAGGTGGGTGCACTTAGTTCACCAGACCTTGCTGTTTTACATCGTGCACTAGAGGGCGACAACACTTATAGCTTGGGATCTATCATGGCACATCGCCTCCACATTAATAAGTCCAAGGGTAAAATACATGTTGGTATATTTGCTACTTGTTTGGCGGCTCGCTTTAATGTTGAGATACGCCTTCATGATTACCCTCTGACCAAGGTTTACCTAGATCGCGCAACCATGGATCACCACCAGTTTACTGATATCGATTCTCCTAACATCCCTATTCCATATAACCTGGTTTTTAGTGTGAGAACTCGTGATATTATTCCATTGTCTGCTCCTGCTTTGTTTGATCCTGTTGCCAGGGGCGAATATAGGATTATGCCTGCGGATATCAACGCCTATCGGAACGATCAGGCTACAGCAGAGGAGGAGCCTCAGTAGTGGGATGCGTGGATGGCCGTTCCTCAGCACCCCGACTACCATCTAGGCTTCTGATCGACTGCCAAGTTAGGCCAAAAGCCTAAGCCTGGGGGAGTATGTGTTTTCCACCGACATTACATTCATGCTCACGCATTTCATTCCAGCTATCGGTGTCTCCACTTTTTCATTATATCATCCATGCTTAATTTTTTATTGCTTTCTTCTTGTGTGTTTTAAAAGAACCTTAAAAAACAAAAACAATTAGTTGTAGTTAGTTTGCTTTCTATGCATGCTTAGTTGTAGTACTAAAAAGAAAACCCAAAAAGATTTCCTTGTTCTTCTTTTGATTGCCAGGAGCTTTCCCGTGTAAATAGTTTTTCTCGTTTTTTTTGCTTTTCCCTTTTATTTGCTTGTTCAAGAAACCAAAAACTCCAAAAATATTTCAGTGTGTTTCTTTGAATTTCTTTTCTTTTTATTTGAGTCTTACCGAGGAGAAGACCACGATGAAACTGTAGAGTGGCTCTCATTTGCATAATTGTTGATCTAACAAAGAGCCCATTTTACCTTGTTTCTCCTATTGAATAAAATGCTTGCAGATTCCATCTTAGTCCACGACACTCTTGCACTATTATTATTTTCACATCGCTCGGTCGTGCAAGTGGAAGACAATAATGACGATATTCGATGAACTGGCCATGGCAGAGAGAAACGGGTAAGAACTCGACTTGTTCTGTTTTTGTAAATATGTTTAACCTAGTATCCATGATTCAGCTCATTATGATTAAACATGTTTGCAATGACAATTAGAGATTATAGTTTCTCATGCCACACATAAGTAGCTAGGAGTGGATAATGATTTATCTTGGGTATCAACATTGCGTTAAAATGATTGTGTTGTAGTATGATGACATGGTATCCTGATGTCTACTACACAACTTTCTTCTTGTAGACGTTGTTGGCCTCCAAGTGCAGAGGTTTGTAGGACAATAGCAAATTTCCCTCAAGTGGATGACCTAAGGTTTATCAATCCGTGGGAGGCGTAGGATGAAGATGGTCTCTCTCAAGCAACCCTGCAACCAAATAGCAAAGAGTCTCTTGTGTCCCCAACACACCCAATACAATGGTAAATTGTATAGGTGCACTAGTTCGGCGAAGAGATGGTGATACAAGTGCAATATGGATAGTAGATAATAGTATTTGTAATCTGAAAATATAAAAACAGCAAGGTAGCTAATGATAAAAGTGAGCGTAAACGGTATTACAATGCTAGGAAACAAGGCCTAGGGTTCATACTTTCACTAGTGCAAGTTCTCTCAACAATAATAACATAATTGGATCACATAACTCTCCCTCAACATGCAACAAAGAGTCACTCCAAAGTCACTAATAGCGGAGAACAAACGAAGAGATTATGGTAGGGTACGAAACCACCTCAAAGTTATTCTTTCCAATCAATCCGTTGGGCTATTCCTATAAGTGTCACAAACAGCCCTAGAGTTCGTACTAGAATAACACCTTAAGACACAAATCAACCAAAACCCTAATGTCACCTAGATACTCCAATGTCACCTCAAGTATCCGTGGGTATGATTATACGATATGCATCACACAATCTCAGATTCATCTATTCAAACCAACACAAAGAACTTCAAAGAGTGCCCCAAAGATTCTACCGGAGAGTCAAGACGAAAACGTGTGCCAACCCCTATGCATAGGGTCATGGGCGGAACCCGCAAGTTGATCACCAAAACATACATCAAGTGAATCAATAGAATAACCCATTGTCACCACGGTTATCCCACGCAAGACATACATCAAGTGTTCTCAAATCCTTAAAGACTCAATCCGATAAGATAACTTCAAAGGGATAACTCAATCCATTACAAGAGAGTAGAGGGGGAGTGTCGGTGTCAAAACCGGCGGATCTTGGGTAGGGGGTCCCGAACTGTGCTTCAAGGCCGGATGGTAACAGGAGACAAGGGACACGATGTTTTTACCCAGGTTCGGGCCCTCTCGATGGAGGTAAAACCCTACTCCTGCTTGATTAATATTGATGATATGGGTAGTACAAGAGTAGATCTACCACGAGATCAAGGAGGCTAAACCCTAGAAGCTAGCCTATGGTATGAATGTTGTATGATGGAATTGTCCTACAGACTAGAACCCTCCGGTTTATATAGACACCGGATAGGGTTAGGGTTACACAGAGTCGGTTACAATGGTAGGAGATCTTGAATATCCGCATTGCCAAGCTTGCCTTCCACGCCAAGGAAAGTCCCATCCGGACACGGGACGAAGTCTTCAATCTTGTATCTTCATAGTCCAGGAGTCCGGCTGAAGGTATAGTCCGACTATCCGAACACCCCCTAATCCAGGACTCCCTTAGTAGCCCCCGAACTAGGCTTCAATGACGACGAGTCTGGCGCGCATATTGTCTTCGGCATTGCAAGGCGGGTTCTTCTTCGAATTCTGTGTACCTGTAGGAATAATGTCCGATTTTTTATAATGTAGCACTCCTCGGCTTCCACGCCCAATAAGGGCTGTCTTCCACGTGTCAAATGAATGCGAAAAGCCAGGGTGTCTTTACAGCCACACCCCTTGCCGTATAAACGAGCCGCCTATTTAACGGGAGGGGGATTCTGATCCAAACCACATCTTCTCCTCTCTGCGAGCTATCATCAGAGCGCCTCCAGCAAAGGTCCATTCCAATATGGCCAGCCGTCACAGCTCCTCCCCTCGCCCTTCCGGTCCTAAACCCGGAGACTGGGAGAGTTGCTCCATCCCGCATAGCGATTTAGTGTCGCTCTCCCTCAGGCCTATATGGTCCCGGTCCGAGCCGGACTTGCCAACTATAATGGCGGAAAACAAGCGGAGAGCACCCCCAATCCCTCTAAAGGAGAGCGGGTGTGCCTAGTCCCCTATCTAATAAGGGGACTGGGATTTCCAATTCATCCATTTCTCCGTGGGCTTCTGGAGTTCTACGGCCTCCAGTTGCACAATCTCACGCCCGCCTCCATACTGCACGTCGCGGGCTTCGTCGCCCTTTGTGAGCTATTTTTGGGTGTTGAGGCTCATTTCGCGTTGTGGAAGAGGTTATTCTGCCTGGTGCCCCGTTCTCAAGAGGGGTCTATATATCAAGTGGGTGGAGCCGAAGTATGGCGCATCGCCGGGACCGGATACCTATCCGGAACCCCAAAGAAGGCGTCCAAGGACTGGCCTTCGAAATGGTTTTATATAGATGATGTCCCGCTGCCAGATCCTATCCGGGTCGGTCTCCCTGAGTTCAATAGTGCTCCATTAAAGAAACGCTTGAGCTGGCGTCCGCGGAGCTCTCAGAGAGAAAGCGACAGAGACGTCCTTTACCTGATGGGCTGGATAAGACCATTGGCTCATTCCGGACTAACCATGATTGGAGTCATGGCCGCATGCATTATGCGGGGGGTGCAGCCGCTTCAATATAGAGGCCACCCCATGTGGGATTTCAACGGGGAGGATGACGCCACCCGTTACGGTCGTAAGAGGCCGGCCTCAGCTGCCGCTCTAGTAAAGATCCTATCCTCTTTGTATAAGGGGGAAAAGGAGGAATTCCTCCGCGTCAACCCGCGGGGCGGATTTACCATGTACGACCCTCCAAGTTGGGTAAGTGAACAATCGTGCTTGTCCGTTCGTTTTATACTCCCATGATTAGATATATATAGTCTAACAACTTCAATGCAGGAGCTGCGACAGGAGGTAAAGGATATAAACAACCGTCCTCCACAACCCGAGGACCCAAAACGGTCCCTCGATCCGGACTCCGAAGAGGATCCGGACATATCGATGGAGCTTATTGACGGGGTGTTCCATCAGCTGAGCAAGGACAATACCTTGGTGGCCATTACGGCTGATTACCCAGGGTTAATCCCGGCCTCCCAGGTGACAGAGACCGGAGTCTCATTCCCTTGAGAGAGATTATTCTCACGTATTTCGGTTTTTTGACGACAACCGTGTTTTGCAGGGGAGATTTTCGAGGCGGGAGGCCGAACTTGCGGCGGCTAGCCAACGAGGGGCCGCAGGGCCCCGTGGGGAAAAAAGGAACGTGGTCCGGACTGAGATGCCGGCGCAAAGGTATAGCGCACCCTCTGTCTCCCCGGTGTTATTTCTTCAGGGCATATTAACGTTCGTGCTATCTTCAGGACGAAGAGACCTCGCCGGACTACATCCGGAGAGGTTGCCAATCGCGCCTCCACCAGCCAGGCTCCGACGCCTGGCCAGGAGGCAGAGGCGAGCACAAGGCGCGCACCGGACGCTCCTCCGACAGAGGGTGCGGACAGGCTTTCTGCCACAAATTCTGAGGTGGAGAGTGCCATGAACCACAGGCGTCGCCGGACAGTTTTACGCGACGCTTGTTTCTCCCAAGAGGCTTTAGATGCCTTCAATTCGGGAGATGCGTACCTCCGTGCCGCTCAAAATGGTTTAGCCAGAGCCACAGAGCAGTATGTAAAAGACATACGGGTAAGAAAATTTTGGTCAAACATATATATACCAGTAGCCCCCGAGACTTAAAACAGTTGGAATAACTGATTTAAGGATCAATTATTATGCAGGTTCTTACAGAGAAGAATACCGTACTGTCCCAGGAGCTGGAAAAGTGCAGGGCCCAACTAGAGGCCGCACTAGCCGCGGTAGGGGAGCCCAAAGATACCCCCTCAGGTAAAATACACTTTGAAAGATTAGTATTGTGCGGCGTGGGTGCCAATCTAACAAATCATATTGCAGATGGCGCCAGACTCGATCCGGAGAAGCAAGAACTCTTACGCCGGCTAAAGGCCGGTGAGAGTATGTTGACAAAGGTGAGGCGAGAGAAGAATGATCTTTAGGATGCCAACACGAAGCTGGACGTCGAACTTAAAGATGTTCGTGGCCAGCTGTCGGACTCCACTAAGGAGAATCAGCGGCTTCGACGTGGCATATTTAGTAAGTGCTTAAACGAACTTTGAAAAAAGAGTTCGGCGAGGAAGTCAACTAACAGAGTAATGTCTGTAGGTATGCTCACAGGTCCTCCTGCAGAGGAGATGCCCGGTTCGACGGGTGACCTTCTTCCCGAGCTCTTGCAACTGCACGAGCGAGTTCGGCAGGCGATGCGAGGCGTTGCCCAAGCCTTATGGCCTTCCCACTCCATGCCTGAGGGCCTTGGAGAGCTTGCAGAGAAGCTGAAGGGAGCTCGGTGGCGCTTCCGGTTGTGGAAGATATCGGCCTGTCGACAAGGCGCTAGGGAGGCCTGGGCCATGGTGAAGACCCGGTTTACGAAGTCTGACCCCAACCACATGGCCGAGGTCGGACCTAAGGGGCCTGACGGGAAGGAGATCCCTGTAAGCCTAGTATACGGCCAAGTAGAATTGGCCGCAAAGTATTCCCAGCAGGACTATAAATTAGACAGCCTGTTATGGTATATAGGAGGAATACAATCAGTGAGAGTGACTATGTAATTTTCAATTGACATGTATAATGCCTTCTAGCTGGATTGTAGATCGTTTGTCATTGCCGACCTTTCCACTTCTACCTCGGGACCTGACTGTCCGGAGTGTGTCCGAATACCCTACCGGTTATGTAAGAACCGGGGTATGCATGGAGACCAGGCGTAGGGGTCATTAGTGCTTTATCAGACAAGTGCCCAACTAGTTATGTTATATTACATGGTTAGTAAGAAACATCTTCCAGAGAGAATAGTTCCGTTAGGGGTTCCTTTCTCTGGGAGGCATGCCCTAAAGTGCATGGCCGGACTACAAATGCAGGAAAATCATCTGGGGGCATGTATATTAATAAGTAAAAAAGGTCATCTTTTAGTTCACCGACCGAATATTCCCTTAAGAACGCTAGCTTTCGGCTTCACCCAGTCTGAGGTACACATCCGGCTGATTCGGCAGTAACAATCGCAGAGGTGCTCCCTTTACCGCCTAGCTGAACAATCGGGAACATAGGGGTAAGCATAGGAGCCAGGCAACCCAGCTTGGCCAAAACTTAAGTCATATCGATGCATATAATGGTGAAAAAAAGGTACATGCGGAAGTTTGACGCATGTATTGGGCGTGAAGCCCATATAAGTAAGCTTCTGTTAAAGAAGCCCCCAGGTTAAATGAGCGCGGGTAGCGCATCACTTGATGAGCCTTTAAGGGGCTATAAGAGAAAAGAGGGGAAGGAGAGAAATTTAAGACAAAAAATGTAAAAACTGGACAGAGGAAGGAGACAAACACAGAGTCCGGTGCTAGGCATAGAATCTTCGGAGACGGGTGGCGTTCCATGGGTTCGGCTCGAGTCGGTTATCCGACGCATCTCGCAGGCGGTACGCTCCGCCAGTCAGGACTTGGTCGATTATGAATGGACCTTCCCACTTGGGCTTGAGTTTGTCCTTTTTCTTATCCGGCAGGCGTAGAACTAGTTCGCCAACAGTGTAATTTTTGGCCCGTACTTCTCTGCTTTGATATCTTCGAGCCTGCTGTTGATAAAATGTGGAACGTGCTTTTGCCACGTCACGCTCCTCCTCCAAGGCGTCCAAGTTGTCCTGCCGATCGAGCTCGGCTTCTCTTTCTTCGTACATGCGCACTCGAGGTGAGTCATGAATTATGTCGCAGGGCAAAACTGCCTCTGCGCCGTACACCATAAAGAATGGTGTATATCCGGTGGTGCGATTCGACGTGGTCCGCAGCCCCCAGAGTACGGAGTCGAGCTCCTCTACCCAATGCGTGCTAGATTCCTTGAGGGACCGCACTAGTCTGGGTTTAATGCCGCTCATGATAAGACCATTTGCACGTTCGACCTGGCCGTTAGTTTGTGGGTGATAGAAGGAAGCATAGTCGAGCTTGATGCCCATGTTTTTGCACCAGAGTTTTACCTCGTCGGTGGTGAAGTTTGTGCCATTATCAGTGATGATGCTGTGGGGGATGTCGTAACGGTGTACGACCCCGGATATGAAGTCTATCACAGGTCCGGATTCGGCCGTCTTGACAGGCTTGGCTTCTATCCATTTGGTGAACTTATCCACCATGACCAGTAAGTATTTTTCTCTTGGGTTCCGCCCTTAAGGGGTCCAACCATGTCAAGCCCCCAGACCGCGAAAGGCCAAGTGATGGGGATAGTTTGGAGGGCGGTGGGTGGCATATGGCTTTGGTTTGCAAAAAGTTGGCAACCGACACATCGTTGGACCAAGTCCTGAGCGTCTGCTCGGGCCGTCGGCCAGTAAAAGCATGTACGGAAAGCCTTGCTTACAAGGGACCAAGCTGCAGCGTGGTGGCCACCGAGTCCGGCATGAATTTCAGCTAGCAAGTTCCGCCCTTCCTCTTCGGAGATGCACCTTTGAAGGACTCCGGTAGTGCTTTTCTTATAAAGCTCTTCCTCATGGACTTTATAGGCTTTAGATCACCTCACTATGCAGCGTGCCTCGTTTTGGTCCTCTGGGAGTTCCTGCCTGGTAAGGTAGGCTAGGAATGGTTCTATCCACGGGGCGATGACCGCCATTATTACGTGGGCTGAGGGTGTAATTTCGGTGGCGGAGCCTCCAATTATGTCAGTTTGTTCGGCGTCGAGTGGTGCGGTTAGGTCCGGACTGTTGTCTGCGGGTTCCCCCTCCCATGCTACGGATGGCTTGAGCAGTCTTTCTAAAAAGATGTTAGGGGGTACTGCATCGCGTTTTGCTCCAAGGCGTGCCAGGACATCCGCTGCCTGATTGTTTTCTCGGGCTATATGATGAAACTCCAGCCCTTCGAACCGGGCTGACATTTTGAGGACGGCGTTGTGGTAAGCTGCCATTTTTGGATCCTTGGCGTCGAAGTCCCCATTTATTTGGGATATCGCGAGGTTTGAGTCCCCGCGTACCTCTAGGCGTTGAATGCCCATGGATACTGCCATCCGGAGCCCATGTAGGAGGGCCTCATATTCGGTTGCGTTGTTGGAGTCCGTGTACATGATCTGGAGCATGTATTGAACTATGTGTCCTGTGGGGGACGTCAAGACGACGCCAGCCCCTAGTCCGGCCAACATTTTGGAGCCGTCGAAGTGCATGATCCAGTTTGAATATGTGCCGTACTCTTTAGGGAGCTCGGCCTCCGTCCATTCTGCGACGAAGTCGGCCAAAACTTGCGATTTAATAGCTCGCCGTGGCTTATAGGTTATATCGAACGGGGGGAGCTCGGTGGCCCATTTTGCTATCCGGCCCGTTGCATCGCGGTTGTTGATGATATTGTTGAGTGGTACTTCCGAGGCTACTGTTATGGAACACTCTTGAAAGTAGTGTCGTAGCTTCCGGGATGCCATGAATACCGCGTATGCAAACTTTTGATAATGCGGGTACCGTGATTTGCATGGAGTGAGGATACTGGACACGTAGTAGACCGGCCTTTGAAGGGGGAGTTTGTGTCCGTCCGTTTCCCGCTCGACAACAAGCACTGCGCCGAAGGAAGAGATAAAGCGGCTTAAAGCCGCCACGCATCCGGTTAATTTCTGTATTTGTTTGAGGTCCTTTGGGATATCCAGTTGCGATAGAGCTCGAATCTTGGCTGGATTCGCTTCAATTCCTCTACCGGAAACAATGAAGCCCAAAAGCTTTCCGGCCGGAACGCCGAAAATGCATTTTTCCGGGTTGAGCTTTATGTCGTATTTTCGGAGGTTGTCGAATGTTAGCCTCAAGTCGTCTACTAGAGATTCGACATGTTTTGTTTTGACGACCACGTCATCCACGTACGCCTCCACTGTCTTGCCGATCTGGTTTGCCAGACATGTCTGAATCATGCGCTGATATGTTGCACCGGCGTTTTTCAGCCCGAAGGGCATTGTGTTGAAGCAGAATGGGCCGTATGGTGTGATGAATGCTGTTGCAGCTTGGTCTGATTCTGCCATCTTGATTTGATGGTAACCGGAGTATGCGTCGAGGAAACACAACGAATTGTGTCCTGCGGTGGCATCGATAATTTGATCGATACGGGGGAGGGGAAGGGATCCTTTGGGCAAGCCTTGTTAAGGTCTTTAAAATCGACACACAGGCGCCAGGATTTGTCCTTCTTTGGTACCATCACCAGGTTTGCTAGCCAGTCCGGATGTTTTATGTCTTTGATGAATCCGGCTTCTAATAGCTTGGCCAGATCCTCTCCCATAGCCTGTCTCTTGGGTTCGGAGAAACGCCGAAGGGCTTGTTTGACAGGTTTGAATCCTTTTAGGATATTTAAGCTGTGTTTGGCCAGCCTGCGTGGGATTCCTGGCATGTCCGAAGGGTGCCAGGCGAAGATGTCCCAATTCTCATGTAGAAATTCTCGCAGTGCGGCGTCCATATCAGGGTTTAATCGTGCCCCGATGGAGGCTGTTTTATTGGGGTCCGTTGGATGGACCTGGAATTTGACTATTTCGTCTACTGGCTTAAAGGATGTGGACTTGGATCTCTTGTCGAGTATCACATCATCCCTGTTAACTGTGGAGCGCAGTGTAGTCAGTTCCTCAGCTGCTAAGGCTTCGGATAGTGCCTCCAGGGCTAATGCGGCTATCTTGTTTTCGGCGCGGAGTGCTATGTCCGGATCACTAGCGAGAGTGATAATTCCATTCGGACCGGGCATCTTGAGCTTCATGTACCCGTAATGGGGTATTGCTTGGAAGATTGTGAATGTTTCCCGCCCTAGTAGGGCGTGTAAGTGCATCTAGTGCCACCCCTAGTTGGTTTTGGAGTATTGACGACAAACCTAGTTGAGGGACTAATGTGTTTGTGAGAATTGCAGGATAACACAGGTAGAAGTCCCTCATTGATTCGGTTTTCCTACCAGAGACGACCCCTAAAAATGTATGAAGACATTGAAGTCAAAGGTGGTATATGAAGATATTCACATTGAAGACTATGACAAGAGAAGACACCACATGAAGCCTATGGAGCTCGAAGACTTAGATCTTTCATAGTTCTCTTTCTTCTGTATTGAGTCATAGGAACCACCGTACTGTTAAGTGGGGTCCAAGAGAACCAGTCAGAATGACTGAAGTGATGCTTAAACTAAACCTATGTCTTCGAGTGAAGACTTTGAGAGCGAATCTTGTCCAGAGTCGGGCAAGTCAGCTTTGCTTGAAGCCCAAGTAAAGTTGCCATGTGAGTTTGAAATATGACCGTTGGAACACTGTCAGTTCCTTAGTGACCCAGGGTCATTTCGGACAAATCAGGTCGGGTTGCCAAGTGGCTATAAATAGCCCACCCCCTACAACCATAAATGGTTGGCTGCTCAGATTCAGAGTACGGCTTTTGTCGTTTGAGAGCAACCCACCTCAAAGCCTTTGAGAGAGAATTCCTTGTGAGGATAAAGCCCTAACCACCCAGAGCCAAAGAGAATTAGGCATCACTTAAGTCTTCTTGTCTGTGTGATCTGAAGACTTATTACACTTGAGGACTGTGCATCCTCCAGCCGGTTAGGCGTCGCGTTCTGAGCATCCAAGAGACATTGTGGATTGCCGGTGAACGAAGTCTGTGAAGGTTTGGGAGTCTACCTTGAAGACTTACCAGAGTGATTGGGTGAGGTCTGTGTGACCTTAGCTCAAGGGGAATACGGTGAGGACTGGGTGTCCTGAGCTGCGTGTTCAGGACTGGGTGTCCGGGACTGGGTGTCCTAAGGTTTAAATACCTAGCCGCCCTAACCAGACATACAGTTGTCACAGCAACTGGAACTGGTCCAACAAATCATTGTCTTCAGCGAGTCACTGGTTTCATCTTCCCTTCCCTTTACTTACTGTTACTCCTTGTGAAGTCATTGTATGTTCGCACTATCTTTTGTCTTCACTGAGTGACTGCGTGTTCTGTGTGGCTTCACAATATCTTCCTACCTGATCCTTACTACATTGCTGCTATTAGTCATTGTGCTTTCACTCTATTGAATACTTGACTATGGCTTGCCTAGTGTAGTCTACCTTCCGCTACAGGGTAATAGGTTTATTTCTATCGTTTGTCTTCATAACTTCCATGTTTTGAAGACTTTCATAAAAATCGCCTATTCACCCCCCCTCTAGTCGATATAACGCACTTTCAATTGGTATCAGAGCAAGGTGCTCCCTTGTTCTGTGTGATTCGGTTTAACCACTTGGAGTTTTAGCTATGTCGACTGCAGGGATAATTAAAGTCTCTGGTGCGTGCCCCGTCTTCGATGGAACTGAATATCCCTACTGGAAGAATAAGATGCGCATGCATCTTGAAGCCATTGACGTCGACCTATGGTATGTCGTCAAGAACGGCGTTCCCAAGGCTGGAGAAGGTGTCACTGCTGCTGATGTCAAGAAGTTCGTTCAACTGGACTCTACTGCCGAGAATATCATCTATGGTCATCTGACCAAAGGACAGTATGGCCGTGTGAGTGCTTTGGAAACATCTAAGCTGGTCTGGGATTGGCTCTCCAAGGTCAATGAAGGTGTCTCAACCCAGAGAGATCAGAGAATCAGTGTCCTTCGCAACCTCTTCAACCGCTTCAAGCGAAATGACAATGAGAATGTCCAGCTCACATTTGACCGACTCACTGACATCACAAATGAGCTTCAAGCCCTCGGCACTACTGAGATCACCAAACATGAAGTCGTCAAGACACTACTGAGATCACTTGATAGTTCGTTTGACACCCTAGCCCTGATGATTCAAGAACGTCCTGATTTCAAGACACTCGATCCGTCTGACATACTTGAGAGGCTCAACACACATGAGTTTCAGCTTTCTGAGAAAAGAGATATCTACGGTCCAAACTATGGGCGAACTCGTGCCTTGAAGGCAAAAGCTGTCTCCTCATCTGAAGAAGAATCTGACAGCAGTTCGGATGATCCTGAAGACATTGGAAGGGAACTTGCTATTATTTATTTTGACCCATTGTATTATTTCCTTGTGTATTCCTGTAGGATGCTTGTGAAGAAGTTCCAAAAATTCACCAAGAAGAAAGGTTTCAGAAAGTCTTCCCGATCAAGCTCAAGGAATGATGAAGCTTCTACTCACGACTACAAGAAGAAAACATGTCACAAGTGCAAGAAACCTGGCCACTTCATCTCTGAGTGTCCACAGTGGGACAATGAGAACAAAAAGAAGAAGAAGAGCAAGGAATATGACTCTGACGACAAGAAGAAGAAGAAATACTCAAAGTCTTCTTCCAAGTCTTCCTCAAAGTCTTCATCACACAAGAAGAGCTCATCTGGCAAGGCACGTGCGTTTGTTGGCAAGGAAATGGATTCAGAGGAGGAGTCCGCTTCTGAGGAGGCGGAGGTGGAGTCTGAGGAGGAGTCCGATTCAGGCGTCGCAAGTCTGGCTACAGCATACGTTGCCAAGTCCATCTTCAACACTGAAGATAATGACTTCATCACCGACACCGATGCAAATGACAAGGACTACTCCGCTTCTACCTACTGCTTCATGGCACGCGGTGCCAAGGTAAACACACACACTACTCACTATCAAACATCTAGTGACGATGACTCTGATTGTGGTTCAAAACCCAGCTACAAAACACTTGCTAAAATTGCAACTGAACAACAGAAAGCTATGGAACATATTCAAAAACTGTTAGACAGAAGCGATGATCTGTTAGGTGGTGAAATGACTCGATCTGAATCCTTAATTAAAGACATAAAAAATCTTCACGTTAAGTATGAGGAACTTGAAAGTCGTCATGAAACTCTCTCAACAACTCATGAAAAGCTTTCCTATGATTATCTTCAAAGGAAGCAAGATCTTGAGAAATTGAGAGCGGCTCATGAAGATCTTCAAAAGGAAAACAAGTCACTTCGCGCCAAATAGATCAGTTCCGCTCAGGAAGGATTTGAACCACCATGTCTTAAATGCATTGAGCGTGATAATGCTACTTCTGTTGCTGAATGTTCTACTGCTACTACTGTTGCAGTATCTTCAACTGTTGATGTGGTAACTAACCCCTTTGCTGAGGATACCACTGCTATTGCTGATGAGAATGCTAGGTTGAAGACATTGCTTGAAACAGGGATGTACAAAAGTCTTAAAGGGCATCAGACACTATGTGATGTCCTCAAAAAGCAGATTCTAAACCGAAACCCGAGGAAAGTGGGTGTTGGGTTTGTAAGGAAAATGAATGCTGATGGCTCTTACTGGAAACCTGAGCAGTACCCCAAAACCACGTGGGTTGCTGCAAAGGAACCTTCAGCAAATCCATCCAATCTATCTGGCTTCACTTGTGCTAACCCCATTATCATTGATGAATCCCTTGATGCAAACTATAAACTGTTTAAGAATCAGAATGGTGAAGTGTTTGCCAGGTACATTGGTACTAACTGCAGGAATGGACCGCCTATGAAGAAGATCTGGGTTCCGAAAAGATGTCTGGAGAATCTTCCTGTGAATGTCATCATGACACCTCACGTGAAGAAGACAAACCTCAGACCAAAGGCTTCATACGGTCCAAAGGCTTCATACAGACAGAGGACTCACCTGAGTCGCACTAACGCAAATGTTTTGCAGGGAAACCATACTCAGGCATATGAATATGAGAGCGGTTCATCAAACCGCCATGTTCATAAGACCAAGAACTATTCTGCTTATTCTTATGAGTACTATTGTCTGCCTGCAAGACTGTTTGCTAGGGCTCCAAAGCCAAAGTTCTCAGATGCTGCACTTAGACTTATTGCTTCTAAGCCACCCTTGAAGATGTGGGTGGCTAAGAAAGCTTAACTCTCTTTTGTAGGGAAAGGTCTCCAGCAGAAAACCAAAATCGTCTGGCGCTATTGCTGGGGACCTTAAACATCTTGTAGGGCACAAGATCAAATGCCCGAATGGTCTTACTATGTACTTCGTTCCTGAATCGCTTGCTACTCTCCCTATTAGTCCTAATATGGATCTAAGCTTTCATAACCCACTGGTTCGTCAAATGTTTTTGCTTCACAATGCTCTTCGTGAAGCCTACCCCCCCAACTGCACTGTAGGGTACGACACCAGCGTCTTCAGAATGGATTATTGATAGTGGGTGTACAAATCACATGACTGGCAAAAGAAGCCTTCTTATGGACTCAACCTTACGTCCATTCGACAAGAGCCACATCACATTTGCTGACACTGGTAAAAGTAAGGTATTGGGTCTAGGTAGAGTTGCAATCTCAAGGGATCAACACATGGATAAAGTCATGCTTGTTGAATCCCTTGGCTTCAACTTAATGTCTGTCTCAATGCTTTGTGATTTAAACATGATCGTAATATTTGGAAAATATCTTTGCCTAGTTCTAATGGAATCTGACAAGTCTCTAGTATTTGAAGGGTATCGAAAAGATGACTTGTACGTGGTAGATTTCTCAGCAGGACCACAACTTGCCGTATGTCTTCTAGCAAAAGCTACAAAATGCTGGCTCTGGCATCGGAGACTTGGGCATGCTGGCATGAGGAACCTCCACACCCTGGCAAAGAAGAAGCATGTCATAGGCATCGAGGGCGTCAAATTCAAGAAAGATCACTTATGCGGTGCCTGTGAGGCAGGAAAGATGACGAGGGCCAAACATCCCTCGAAGACAATCATGACCACTACTCGACCCTTCGAACTGCTTCACATGGATCTTTTTGGTCCCACTCATTACTCAACTCTTACTACTACTGCTTGTCTTTATGGCTTTGTCATTTTTGATGATTATTCTAGATATACTTGGGTGCACATAATCCTTTACAAGACTGAAGTGCAGGATGTCTTCAGACGCTTCGCCAATCGAGCAATGAACAACTATGGCGCCAAGATAAAGCATATCAGAAGTGACAATGGCACTGAATTCAAGAACACTGGCCTTGATACATATCTTGATACCTTGGGCATCACACATGAATTCTCAGCCCCGTACACGCCACAGCAGAATGGGGTCGTCGAATGCAAGAACAGAACACTCATTGAGATGGCCAGAACGATGCTAGATGAATACAAGACTCCAAGAAAATTCTGGCCTGAAGCCATTGATACTGCATGCCATACAATCAATCGTGTTTATCTTCACAAGCTTCTGAACAAGACATCTTATGAGCTCCTTACTGGCAAGAAGCCAAATGTCAGTTACTTCAGAGTATTTGGCGCCAGGTGCTGGATCAAGGACCCACATCACACCTCAAAGTTTGCACCAAAAGCACATAAGGGTTTTATGCTTGGATATGGAAAGGATTCGCACTCCTACAGAGTCTTCAATCTCTTTCATTACAAAGTGGTTGAAACACTGGATGTGCGGTTCGATGAGACCAACGGTTCACAAAGAGAGCAACTGCCAAATGTGCTAGATGAAGTTCCATCCAGTGAATCAATCAAGCTAATGGGAACTGGAGAAATTATACCTTCTGAAGCTCATCCTAAAGAAGAACTTATCATCTCAGCACCTGATCAACATGAAGACAATGCTCAGCCTGAAGACATTCCTTCTAACAACGACAATGATCAGCAAGAGCAAAATCTTCGCCCTGTACATCCTCGCGTTGCCAATGAAGTGCAGATTGAAAGAATAATTGATAGCATCAATGCACCCGGTCCACTCACTAGTTCAAGGGCAACTCAGCTAGCAAATTTCTGTGGGCACTTCGCATTCTTCTCAATAACAGAACCCAAGAAAGTTGAAGAAGCCTTCATGGAACCTGAATGGATTCAAGCTATGCAAGACGAGCTTCAACAGTTTGAGCTGAATAATGTATGGGAACTGGTCAAGCATCCCGATCCTCAGAAGCACAACATAATAGGCACCAAATGGATATACCGCAACAAGCAAGATGAGCATGGTCAAGTTGTCAGAAACAAAGCTCGTCTCGTTGCTCAAGGATATACTCAAGTGGAAGGCATTGACTTCGATGAAACATTTGCTCCTGTGGCTAGACTTGAAGCCATACGCATACTGCTGGCCTATGCAAATCATCACAACATACTTCTTTATCAAATGGATGTGAAGAGCGCCTTCCTCAATGGCAAGATTGAAGAAGAAGTGTATGTTGCACAACCTCCTGGCTTTGAAGATCCAAAACATCCTGACATGGTATACAAGCTCAACAAGGCACTATATGGCCTCAAACAAGCCCCTCGGGCCTGGTATGACACACTCAAATACTTCCTGAAGAGCAAAGGCTTCATACCTGGTTCTCTCGACCCCACTCTCTTCACGAAGACATATGATGGTGAACTGTTTGTGTGCCAAATATATGTGGATGACATTATCTTCAGCTGCACCAATCAGAAGTACAGTGAAGAGTTTGGATATATGATGCAAGAGTAATATCAAATGTCTATGATGGGAGAGCTGAAGTTCTTTCTCGGTCTTCAAATACGACAGCAACGCAACGGCATCTTCATATCTCAAGAGAAGTATCTCAAAGATTGCCTGAAGAAGTTTGGTATGCAAGACTGCAAAGGCTTCACGACGCCAATGCCAGCCAAGCATCATCTGGGTCCTGACGACAATGGTAAAGAGTTCGATCAAAAGGTATACCGCTCCATGATTGGTTCTTTACTTTATCTATGTGCATCTAGGCCAGATATTATGCTTAGTGTTTGCATGTGTGCTCGATTTCAAGCGGCACCAAAGGAGTCGCATCACTTAGCTGTGAAGCGAATTCTTCGATATTTGGCTCACACCCAACTCTAGGATTATGGTATCCAAAGGGCTCAGAGTTTGATCTGGTTGGATTCTCGGATGCTGATTATGCTGGTGACAAAGTTGATCGCAAGTCTACATCAGGCACATGCCACTTTCTGGGACGATCACTTGTATGTTGGTCTTCAAAGAAGCAGAACTGTGTATCTCTCTCCACTGCTGAATCTGAATACATTGCTACTGGATCTTGCTGCGCTCAGCTTTTGTGGATGAAGAAAACGCTCAAAGACTATGGCATTCATCTGAAGCAAGTGCCACTCTACTGCGACAACGAAAGCGCCATCAAGATTGCCAACAACCCAGTTCAGCACTCGAAGAAAAGCACATTGAAATTCGTCATCACTTTCTCAGAGATCATGTTGTGAAGGAATATATTGATATCATACACGTCAACACTGAAGAGCAATTGGCAGATATCTTCACCAAGCCCTTGGATGAGAAGAGATTTTGCAAGTTACGGTGTGAGCTAAATATCCTGGAATCCTCAAATGTCCTGTGATCAGGCACACATCCTAACCCTTATGCATATTGATGACTTAGATGTGCAACACACGAAGTAAAGTATATCTTCATTCAATGAAGACATACACTCTAAGTGTGAATACATTAATGTGGAATTTGAATTCGGAGCGCCACGATAATTGTGCGTCGTGTCTGGGTCTAATACTTCCTATACCGTGGGTAACGCCACCACCAAATGTTCTATTTTGAAGTGTTTCACTCATGGCGTTACCTTGCTATGTCTTCACATTTGGTTTGGCTTCAATCTCAACATGTCTTCATGATTATCTTCACTATGTTGATTATATATATATACTAGTGTTCTATCCTCTACAGCATTCACTTATAGCTATGTCTTCTTGTTGAATCTTTTGAACTAAGTGAATGTGATCGGACCCTAACCTCTCTATGCTATCTATCTCAAACTCTATCTCTCCAAATCATATGCATTCTATTGAAACTGTCGAATGTCTTCTCTGCGTCCTTGTCAGCAGAAGATACAAAGACAAACCTTAAGCCCACTTTCAATGCTCATTCCTCCACATGAAACCCGGAGAAGTAGGAACGACCACCCGACAATCCAGGCGTGCGTGGGACATGGAACAAACCCCAAAATTCTGCATAATGGCCACGTGTTCCTCAGATGCGAATCGCCAGGGGCACCTGTGTAATAACGCAGTGCCGCCCCTGTACCTATAAATACACACTTCACGGCGGTCATTATCTCTTCTTCCACTCTCGCACGAACCCTAGCACCACCGCTAGCCCTCGACGACGCCGGCGACGAAGCGCTTCGCTGACGCAACCTCTCCGACGCCGTCTTCACGCCGACCGCGGACATCGTCCTCTCCGCCGTCACCGTAGGTGTCCTCCGTCGCCAAGTTAGGGCACGGAAGATCGAACTGCTCGGCCTCATCTTCCACTCCGTCTAGCAGTTCTTAGTGTGGTAAATAAAACTTCCTTTTTACGGCACCGTTGATCCTATGGCTTTGTCACTTTCTACCACAAGCAATTTCTATTCACACAAGTTAGATCTCTCTCATACCGCATCTCATAACATGCCTAGTATATTCACTTATGCTTCACAAAGTAGTTAGATTCCTCACTTGTACTGATCTCTGGATTCGTACAAATCTGGAACCAACTCCTTATCTATGAGTGAATGTCTTCGCACGATGAGGTCAATGTCTTCTAAACTGATTTATATTCAAAATCTTCTGAGAATGCATATGACCTCTTCCCCTTCCCTCGCACCTTAATGCTGTCACAGGTACATGTCCGTGGGAGAATCCCTTGGTTCTCATAGTCTACATTCATTTACAGAATTCTTACAGTATCATATAAGTTCTCCCGAAGCAAGTTCCTGTTTGTCTAGCAAGCGAAAATCTTTGAAGCCTTTGAACGTGTTGAAGCCTTTCAGTTTAAGGTTCATGGCTTCAGAGAAATCAGCAAGGAAGGGTGGCAGAAAGCGTCATGGAGAAACATCTAGAGATCTACCAGATGACCTCTCAGAACTGTACAAGACAGATCCTGAAGAGGATTATAATCAGCGCAAGACCCGAATCCAATGGATTCGAAGATATTGGGCAGAACAATGGTTCAAATACCGATTTGTAACCCAGGAATATGCTGAGAAAAATGCCATCAAGAGACCGTGGGGAGACATCCTATACAAGAATCTTCAACCCAGGTCCAGAGATGAAGCCATTGAACAAGGCTTCTATCCCTGCATGGTCCGTGGGCCACAGCCTGTTGATGCACACCCATCGTCACTACTATGGTGTCGTGAAGACATTCTGTTCAAGCGCAACTTCCAGTTTGCCCAGAACTCAGTGAAGCAAAACAAGAAGATATTGGGACTAGACTTCAACCCTGGTCCCTCAGCTCCAAGGGCTGATGGCACACGAGATGCAGAACCCAATGTCATCGGTCCTTTCTACAACCTTGAAGGCCTCATCACCCATATCTTGGTTCAAGGGACTGTAGTGAATGAGCCTGCAGCTGACGCTGAATCAGATGAAGCGCCTGTAGCGCCGAAGCCAAATAAGTTGAAGAAGCCTAAAGCTTCAAAGCCTGCCCCTTCACCAAAAATCTCACTGGCGAAGCCACTGGCAACTGCACCTCCTGAAGACAGTGTGCAGTCCAAAGATTTATCATGCATCTCCAAGCCCCAGAAGGTCAAGATGCCTCTGCCACACACCGGCCAAGAGCTAACAGCTGCTGCCATTCTGCGCAATGATGCCATTGATCTATCAAGTGATGAAGATCTTGCAGATGACGCTCTTGAGCAACTCATCAAGAGCAAAGAAGAAGCATAAATCTTCAATGATCTGCCTCTCTTTGATGTAACAATCATCCACAACTTCATTGATGAATGGTTTGACATGCCAAACATCAGCTTCGAAGATCTGCAACTACCCATTGGCCTCAGTGTCGCCTTCCATGGCGCCATTGCTTCAGAGTTAGCTATCGCCCAGCGCATTGTTAAACTGAAGCAAAAGATTGACTATGAAAAGGCTCAGTTCAAGAAGCATATGGCTAAGCTCAGCGTGCAAGAGGTGAAGAACTTCAAGATTATGCTGCACGAGCTCAAGGAAGCCTTTATCAAGAAACGTGCAGAAGCTCAAGGTTCTCGTGAGCACATGAAGGTTCTGGCTGACAAATGTGTGCAAGCCTACAATGAGGCTGAGAAGCGCAAGGCCCTTGGGCATCCTGGCATCGACCCCAGGATGGCAGCAAAGAAGATGAAGAAGCCCGCTACGGTTGAACCTGACGCACCAAGGCAGGAAGCAGATCCCATTGTCTTCCCAACTAGAATGACTGGCTCGAAGCCAAAAAGCCGGTCAACCGCTTCAGAGCTCAAGAAGACGAGGACTGCTGAGGCTGAAGCCAGGAAGAGGAAACATCCTGAAGCCTCTCCTATTGCCCCCTCCAAGAAGAAGAGGAAGACCAAGAAAGATCGGGCTGCTCCCACAGAGCCTTTGATAGTTGAACCCATTTCCATGGTTCGTCCTGATGCTGAACGCCAACTGACAATCCATGAGCCTGCTTTCACAGAGGCTCATGAAGCTGAAGACTTTCCAGCAGTTGATTCCATCGTTGCTGAAGACATTGGTCAACATGACCATGTAGAAGATGGTGCAGTCCTTCCTCAGCTTGAGAACAGCAAACTCATCAGCATTGGTCGTCCTTTGACGCCAATAGCTCAGGATGCTTCATGGGCTGATCGCCCACAAGAGGAAGAAGACTTTGAGGCCCAGCCAACAACAACTCCACAGGCGTCGCCCGCATTGCGCAGGCTTCGCAAAGGTCCAAGGCCTCAAGTCTCTGCTAAAGACAATCCAGCTGCATCAGCCACGGAAGAAGAAGTCCCACAAGTTGACACTCTCCTGTCCCACCAAGAAGTAGTTCTCGAGGAGAACGTGATCATGACCGATCCTCCTGCTCGTCAAGTGGAGGTTGAACATCTTGAGGCTGCCACCACCAACACCACTGAAGCCACTGACGCTGTCATGGCTGAAGCTAATGTGGAGCCCTCACCAACAAAAGCACCAGAAATCAGTGAAGCCACTAATCCCGCCACTTCTGTTCCTGAGTCTGCTGCCGGTCCCTAGTTCGACTATCATGTTGAGCACAGGCCTCAGGTACAGAAGCCAATCCCAAGATTGCCAAGGTTCCCAGGTCCTGCATCAGCACCTGGCTCCTTCAATATCAATGGCTTCAGAGCAGACAACACATTCTTCAATAGCTCCAGAAACCCCTACTCAAGGGAAAGGATATCATCTGATCGGTTCTGGAGCTATCCGCAGCGAAGCTATTACTCCTGCATTTTATACAATCAAGGTCGCATCTTCCCCCACAAGCGTCTTGACATTGAAGCTATAGCTGGTCTGCCCTATCTGGAAGAAGCTCTGGATTGCTTCAAAGAAGTTGGACTGCTGTCGTTCTTCACTGACCAAGAGCATTGGAATGAAGAGTTGCTGCTCCAATTCTATGCCACACTTCACATCCGCGGGTATAGCAGAGATCCGAAGACTTGGGTCCTGGAGTGGATGACAGGAAACGTTCATCATGAAGCCAAAGCCTTTGACATCATTGAGCTCACTAGTTTGCCCACTCCTGGCGATCTCTACAAGCATGGTTGTCAGCTTCATAGTGAAGCTATTGAGAGCATTTTTCAGAAGACTGAACCTAATATGAGTCAGATGCTCAGTATGATGAAGCCATTGCCCCAAGATGCTGCTTATCCCACGGAGTTCTTCGTTGAAGACCTTGAGTATCTGCCAAGAACCATTTATCACATCATAAGGCGAACTCTCTGGCCAATCAAAGGACATTCTCCCCATGCCAAGCTAGAAGGTGCAATGAAGACTTTGGTCTTCTACATTCTTCATGGAAAATTCTTCAATACACAGGATTTCTTCATTCGCCAACTTGCTGCATCTGGCTCTGATCTGTTTGGTTTGAAGTTCTACGCCCCTTGGGTGATGCGGCTGATCAAACTTCACTCCGCTATCTCATATCAGCCCTCGACCCGCAACCATCGGATCTTTTTGCCTGATGTGGATATGTCTATTGAAGCCATCTATCCTGAGCCTGCCAAGTAACCTCTCAGTCTTCAGAATGCAGAGCATCAAAGTTTCACTCAGAACGTTGAAGGCGTGGAAGCCGTAACTCATGTGTATCCTTTGGCTGGCACTACACGTGCACCGCATCCTGCTCTCACTGAAGCCACTGACAGTACAACTACTCCACGACCCAAGAAGCGCACTCGTATTCTCAACGACCGAGAGCTTCTTGTGTCTCTTCATCAGAAACAGGATAGGCATCATGACTGGCTGAAGCGTCAGATGCAAAGCCTCTTGGTGGATGTTAATCGCATTCGCAATCTTGCCACCAAGAATGCTTTTGTTGCCCATGAAACCTCTCGCCGCACATGGAAAGGGCTAACGCTGATGTGTTCTGAATATGATCTTCAAGAGGATGGCTTCACCGAGCGATTCAAGTTTGACTCCACACCTCCTCGAAGGGCAGTGTTGCGACGAACTCCATCCCTTGAAGACTCTGAGTTCTCTTCCTCTGCTGCAACTGTGAATGCCAGAGTGATCGAGGATGAATATGATGCTAGTTCACCGCCACCTCCTTCAGCACGCTTCGACTCTGCTCCAAGCTCTTCAGCACCGTCAAACACCACCAACGACCCTGCTGCTTCACCTACTCCTCATGGGAACGAGTAGATGCTCTATGTCTTCAAACCTTTTTGGTCCTTACTGACAAAAGGGGGAGAAGCATATGAGGTTGATAGTCTTCAAGCGGGTCCATATGGCGGGTGCTTTATATTTTGCTTCGTGCTTACAACTCTCGTTTTGCTACATTTGGTTCTTTGAGTTGTAACACTTAAACTCGATGGTCGTCTGCTACTTATCTGCCACCTTGTGTTGCGATGATAAATTCCGCATGTGCGACGCTAAATTCCGCACTTAGATCATTCTGCAGACGTCCATTTTCCATTATGCATGTCATTATCTTCATATACTTTCACATGCATAGTGGATTGTCATCATAAGTTGAAGTGGATCTCCACAAGTACAACCTGCCATGTGCATTTGCATTCCAAAAGCAAATTACTTATATGCACATCTTCAGGGGGAGCCCTTGCAACTTATGAAGACAATTCCTTATCCTTTACAATTTCAATGATTATATTCCCCGTTGAAAACTTCAACTAGTTTGTCATCAATCACCAAAAAGGTGGAGATTGTAAGTGCATCTAGTGCCACCCCTAGTTGGTTTTGGAGTATTGACGACAAACCTAGTTGAGGGACTAATGTGTTTGTGAGAATTGCAGGATAACACAGGTAGAAGTCCCTCATTGATTCGATTTTCCTACCAGAGATGACCCCTAAAAATGTATGAATACATTGAAGTCAAAGGTGGTATATGAAGATATTCACATTGAAGACTATGACAAGAGAAGACACCACATGAAGCCTATGGAGCTCGAAGACTTAGATCTTTCGTAGTTCTCTTTCTTCTGTATTGAGTCATAGGAACCACCATACTGTTAAGTGGGGTCCAAGAGAACCAGTCAGAATGACTGAAGTGATGCTTAAACAAAACCTATGTCTTCGAGTGAAGACTTTGAGAGCGAATCTTGTCCAGAGTCGGGCAAGTCAGCTTTGCTTGAAGCCCAACTAAAGTTGCCGTGTGAGTTTGAAATCTGACTGTTGGAACACGTGTCAGTTCCTTAGTGACCCAGGGTCATTTCGGACAAATCAGGTCGGGTTGCCAAGTGGCTATAAATAGCCCACCCCCTACAACCATAAACGGTTGGCTGCTCAGATTCAGAGTACGGCTTTTGTCGTTTGAGAGCAACCCACCTCGGAGCCTTTGAGAGAAAATTCCTTGCAAGGATAAAGCCCTAACCACCCAGAGCCAAAGAGAATTAGGCATCACTTAAGTCTTCTTGTCTGTGTGATCTGAAGACTTATTACACTTGAGGACTGTGCATCCTCCAGCCGGTTAGGCGTCGCGTTCTGAGCATCCAAGAGACATTGTGGATTGCCGGTGAACGAAGTTTGTGAAGGTTTGGGAGTCTACCTTGAAGACTTACCAGAGTGATTGGGCGAGGTCTGTGTGACCTTAGCTCAAGGGGAATACGGTGAGGACTGGGTGTCCCGAGCTGCATGTTCAGGACTGGGTGTCCTGAGCTGCGTTTTCAGGACTTTGTGTCCTAAGGTTTAAATACCTAGCCGCCCTAACCAGACGTACAGTTGTCACAGCAACTAGAACTGGTCCAACAAATCATTGTCTTCAGCGAGTCACTGGTTTCATCTTCCCTTCCCTTTACTTACTGTTACTCCTTGTGAAGTCATTGTATGTTCGCACTATCTTTTGTCTTCACTGAGTGACTGCGGTTCTGTGTGGCTTCACAATATCTTCCTACCTGATCCTTACAACATTGCTGCTATTAGTCATTGTGCTTTCACTCTATTGAATACTTGACTATGGCTTGCCTAGTGTAGTCTACCTTCCGCTACAGGGTAATAGGTTTATTTCTATCGTTTGTCTCATAACTTCCACGTTTTGAAGACTTTCATAAAAATCGCCTATTCACCCCCCCTCTAGTCGATATAACGCACTTTCAGGGCGTGATATCCACTGCTAAACGGGGCCACCTAAAATGTGACCTCTTCGGATCTGTAATTATCCGGCGTGCCGAACACCACATCTAGTGTGATTTTTCCTGTGTAGCGCGCTTCCCGACTGGGGATTATTCCTCTAAAGGTTCCGCTGCTTCACTCAACGCAGCTCCAGTCTAATCCCATTTTTTGAAGGGTTTCCTCATAAATGAGGTTCAGTCCGCTGCCTCCATCCATGAGTACCTTTGTGAGGCGAAAGTCGTCCACTATTGGACTGAGGACCAATGCGGCTGGTGCTCGGGCTGTTCGAATTTAGGTTCATCACTTGCGTTGAAGGTAATAGCCGTGTGGCTCCATGGGTTTATTGTTGCTACTTGGTAGACTTCGGCGAGGCTGCGGAGTGTTCTTTTTCGCATATTATTTGATGCGAAGGTCTCGAAGACTGTGAGAATGGTACTGGTGTCCCCGGGGTGGTTTTCCTTGGCCTCCAAAGTTAAGAGGTCCTCACCAATTTTGGCCACCTGCCGGATTATCCAACATGCCCTAAGGCTGTGAGTTGATGGGGTGTCCTCTGTACTATGAATTTTACAGGGTCCATCAAGCCATCTTTCCAGTACGGTTCCATGCCCTGTAAAGGGTTTTGGTTTTTTGGTGTTTAACCCGGGTGTCTTATGATGATGCACCCCCTTAGTTCGGACAGGATTGTTATTCAAGGCCGGATTATCCCAAAATTTTATTTCAGTTTTCCAGGCACTTTGCATCGCACAATACTTTTGTACTATGGACGCTAAGTCAACAAAGCGTGTAATATCACGACGACTTATGGCGTTAAGGATTCCCTCATTCATGCAATTACTACAGAAGATTAATATTGCGTCTCCCTTGCGGCAATCCTTTATCCTGTTCATAACCAGGAGGAATCTGGCCCAGTAATGATGTACTGTTTCCTCGGGCTTTTGCCTGATTTGGGAAAGATCGTTTATGTTCGGGTGGGTGGGTGTAGTTGAATCTGAAGCCTCGCCCAATCTGAGATTCAGAGGCCGAAGAACTTCCGAACTCCGAGGTTCGGATTCTTGGATGTTGTCCAATGAGTCTGGCCCGTTGCCTGATTCTAAGCTCAGGTCTTGAGTTGCATCCTCCCCTCCGTGGGTATCCGGCTAGGAGGGGTCGGGAATTCGGACGTAACTGGTCCTTAGAATAGATGAAGGGTCGCCGCACTGTGCCTCTACCACGGCGACGTGGTGGGTGGCCTGGGGAGAGTTAATTTCTCTTAGATCAGGTTTAAGCCCAATCTGGTCATAATCCGTGGCGACCCCCAGGGCGGCGATGCGATCCAAGAGCTCGTTTACGGAAGAGAGCTCCATCGGATCTAGCTGTTCAACAAGTTCCAAGCTGACGTGAAGGTTGCTTTTGATGACCCGAGAGGTCACCGTCGGCGCAGCGGCTGAACAGGCGGTCATGAGGAAACCACCTAGCCGGAGAGTCTGGCCGACAGCCAAGGCTCCCTTAGTGACGGCGCCGTCTTTAAAGACGGGAGGAGGCATCCTTCCTGATTGCGACGGCACAGTGGAACTCTCAATGAAAGTACCAATGTCGGTGTCAAAACCGGCGGATCTCGGGTAGGGGGTCCCGAACTGTGTGTCAAGGCCGGATGGTAATAGGAGACAAGGGACACGATGTTTTTACCCAGGTTCGGGCCCTCTCGATGGAGGTAAAACCCTACTCCTACTTGATTAATATTGATGATATGGGTAGTACAAGAGTAGATCTACCACGAGATCAAGGAGGCTAAACCCTAGAAGCTAGCCTATGGTATGAATGTTGTATGATGGAGTTGTCCTACGGACTAGAACCCTCCGGTTTATATAGACACCGGATAGGGTTAGGGTTACACAGAGTCGGTTACAATGGTAGGAGATCTTGAATATCCGCATCGCCAAGCTTGCCTTCCACGCCAAGGAAAGTCCCATCCGGACACGGGACGAAGTCTTCAATCTTGTATCTTCATAGTCCAGGAGTCCGGCTGAAGGTATAGTCCGGCTATCTGAGCACCCCTAATCCAGGACTCCCTCAGGGAGAAATATCATAGGATCCAAATATAATAGCAAAACTCGCGATACATCAAGATCGTATCACCTCAAGAACACGAGAGAGTGAGAGAGAGATCAAACACATAGCTACTGGTACATACCCTCAGCCCCGAAGGAGAACTACTCCCTCCTCGTCATGGAGAGCACCGAGATGATGAAGATGGCCACCGGAGAGGGATTCCCCCTCCGACAGGGTGCCGGAACGGGTCTAGATTGGTTTTCGGTGGCTACGGAGGCTTCTGGCGGTGGAACTCCTGATCTATTGTGTTCCCCGAAGTTTTTAGGGTATATGGGTATATATGGGAGGAAGAAGTATGACCTCCGGGCTGTCCACGAGGCAGGGGGCGCGCCGTGGGGGGTGGGCGCGCCCCCCACCCTCGTGGGCAACCCAGGACTCTCCCGGTCCAACTCCGATACTCCGTGGGCTTCTTCTGGTCCAAAAATAAGTTCCGTGAAGTTTTCAGGTCAATTGGACTCCGTTTGATTTTCCTTTTCTGTGATACTCTAAAACAAGGAAAAAAACAGAAACTGGCACTGGGCTCTAGTTTAATAGGTTAGTCCCAAAAATCATGTAAAATAGCATATTACTGCATATAAAACATCAAAGGTTGATAATATAATAGCATGGAACAATCAAAAATTATAGATACATTGGAGATATATCAGCATCCCCAAGCTTAATTCCTGCTCGTCCTCGAGTAGGTAAATTATAAAAACAGAATTTTTGATGTGGAATGCTACCTAACATATTTCTCTAAGTAGTTCTCTTTACTGTGGCATGAATGTTTAGATCCATAAGATTCAAGACAGAAGTTTAATATTGACATAAAAACAATAATACTTCAAGCATACTAACTAAGCAATTATGTCTTATCAAAATAACATGGCCAAAGAAAGTTATCCCTACAAAATCATATAGTCTGGCTATGCTCCATCTTCACCACACAAAGTACTAAAATCATGCACAACCCCGATGACAAGCCAAGCAATTGTTTCATACTTTTGATGTTAATCTCCACGCAGTATATGAGCGTGAGCCATGAACATAGCACTATAGGTGGAATAGAATGGTGGTTGTGGAGAAGACAAAAAGGAGAAGATAGTCTCACATCAACTAGGCGTATCAACGGGCTATGGAGATGCCCATCAATAGATATCAATGTGAGTGAGTAGGGATTGCCATGCAACGGATGCACTAGAGCTATAAATGTATGAAGGCTCAACAAAAGAAACTAAGTGGGTGTGCATCCAACTTGCTTGCTCACGGAGACCTAGGGCATTTGAGGAAGCCCATTTTTGGAATATACAAGCCAAGTTCTATAATGAAAATTTCCCACTAGTATATGAAAGTGACAAAACAAGAAACTCTCTATCATGAAGATCATGGTGCTACTTTAAAGCACAAGTGTGGAAAAAAGGATAGTAGCATTGTCCCTTTTATTTTTTGTATTTTTTATTTGGCCTTTCTTTTTTTATTTGGCCTTTCTTTTTTATTTGGCATTTCTTTTTTTTGGGCCTTCCCTTCCCTTTTTTTATTTGGCCTTTCTCTTCTTTGGGTCAATGCTCTATTATTGATGATCATCACACTTCTATTTATTTACAACTCAAGGATTACAACTTAATACTAGAACAAAGTATGACTCTATATGAATGCCTCCGGTGGTGTACCGGGATGTGCAATGACTCATGAGTGACATGTATGGAAGAATTATGAACGATGGCTTTGCCACAAATACGATGTCAACTACATGATCATGCAAAGCAATATGACAATGATGAAGCGTGTCATAATAAATGGAACGGTGGTAAGTTGCATGGCAATATATCTCGGAATGGCTATGGAAATGCCATGATAGGTAGGTATGGTGGCTGTTTTGAGGAAGGTATATGGTGGGTTTATGATACCGGTGAAAGGTGCGCGGTATTAGAGAGGCTAGCAATGGTGGAAGGGTGAGAGTGCGTATAATCCATGGACTCAACATTAGTCATAAAAAACTCACATACTTATTGCAAAAATCTATTAGTTATCGAAACAAAGTACTACACGCATGCTCCTAGGGGGATAGATTGGTAGGAAAAGACCATCGCTCGTCCCCGACCGCAACTCATAAGGAAGACAATCAATAAATAAATCATGCTCCGACTTTGTCACATAACGGTTCACCATACGTGCATGCTACGGGAATCACAAACTTCAACACAAGTATTTCTCAAATTCATAACTACTCAACTAGCATGACTCTAATTTCACCATCTTCATATCTCAAAACAATCATCATGTATCAAACTTCTCATAGTATTCAATGCACTTTATACGAAAGTTTTTATTATATCCCTCTTGGATGCCCATCATATTAGGAATAAATTCATAACCAAAGAAAATTACCATGCTGTTTAGGACTCTCAAAATAATATAAGTGAAGCACGAGAGTTCATCTAGTTCTTCAAAATAAAACCACCACGGTGCTCTAAAAAGATATAAGTGAAGCACTAGAGCAAGCGACAAACTACTCCGAAAGATATAAGTGAAGATCAATGAGTAGTCGAATAATCATGCAACTATATGAAGACTCTCTAACATTTAAGAATTTCAGATCTTGGTATTTTATTTAAACAGCAAGCAAAACAAAGACACTCCAAGCAAAACACATATCATGTGGCGAATAAAAATATAGCTCCAAGTAAAGTTACCGATGAACGAAGACGAAAGAGGAGATGTCTTCCGGGGCGTCCCAAAGCTTAGGCTCTTGGTTGTCCTTGAATATTACCCTGGGGTGCCTTGGGCATCCCCAAGCTTAGGCTCCTGCCACTCCTTATTCCATAGTCCATCGAATCTTTACCCAAAACTTGAAAACTTCACAACACAAAACTTAACAGAAAACTTGTAAGCTCCGTTAGCGAAAGAAAACAAAACACCACTTCAAGGTACTGTAATGAACTCATTCTTTACTTATATTGGTGTTAAAGCTATTGTATTCCAACTTCTCTATGGTTTATAAACTCTTTTACTAGCCATAGATTCATCAAAATAAGCAAACAACACATAGAAAATAGAATCTGTCAAAAACAGAACAGTCTGTAGTAATCTGGATCAAACGTATATTTCTGGAACTCATAAAATTCTCAAATAAATTTCTGGACGTGAGGAATTTATCTATTAATCATCTTCAAAAAGCATTAAGTAAATAGTACTCTCCAATAAAAAATGGCAGCAATTCTTGTGAGCGCTAAAGTTTCTGTTTTTTACAGCAAGATCAACAAGACTTTCCCCAAGTCTTCCCAACGGTTCTACTTGGCACAAACACTAATTAAAACTTAAAAACACATCTAAAGAGAGGCTAGATGAATTATTATTACTACCTAGTCCGGCCACTAGGGGTCCTCGTCACTGCTCTTTGAGTGAGCGTCCTAGGGGGCGGCAACTCCTCGTCAGTGCGTGGGCTGACCGGCGGCGCCATGGCAGATATTTGAGAGGGAGAAAGGGAGAGGGCGAGCCAGGGGAGGATGTAGATGAGAACGCAGGTGGGACTACGTGAGCAATGTAGTGTTTATTGGCGGCAGGAATCTAGATCGACGGGAATAGTACACACGTCGGTCGCCAAAATTTACGAGTACAGTAGTTTGAATTACACACGGTTCCCGTAGCAAAATCCGTGTGTGAACATAATAGCTGATGGTTTCCAATACAGAACCATGTTTGATTAATAACCCCCGCCACTGACCTACCAAACCTCGAGCCGCGAAATAGAGTGCCAATCATGTGGGGGCGGTTGTCTTGCCAGATCTTTACATTTTCTTTTTTGAACACCAAATATTTACATCGTATGATGATTTTTTAACTCGTACACAAGTACACAAAAATATGATTTTTAAAACTGTTATGGTTAGCCGTTGCATGTAGATGTAGTTCAAACTTGAATTACGGTCATTAAATGGTTAGAAAATCACTTAAATGTCTTTAAAAGGTCAAATGACCCCTAGAATTTTCCAATTTTTCACATGGCAGTTGTAGTAGCGCATGTTAAATGTAGAAACAATTTGAAGGCCGTAAGAGGAAGCTATCTCCCGTTCGTCATCAAACATGCATTGTTCCCTCTCGGAACCACGAGCCTTCTAGTGAGTTGCCCCGGTTTGTGAGGGGGGTCCAAACTTTTATCAAACAGTCCAATTTTTTTACCACATCATCTTGGTGGCATGACATTACATCAAGCAAGGTTTCATGTTTTTCTGATCATTTTTTAATGTTTTGGAATTAAAATTCCATGGCACTCCATGCATGTGTCCATGCCATGAGACCGATATGTTTGAAAATTCCTTCTAATTTACTGCACATGGAATTAACTTGCACACAAATACACAAATATGATTTTCAAACCATTATGGTTAGCTGTTGCATGTAGATGTAGTTCAAATTTGAATTATGGTCATTAAATGGCTAGAAAATCACTTAAATGTCTTTAAAGGGTCAAATGACCCCTGAAATTTTCCAAATTTTCACATGACAGTTGTATTAGTGCATGTTAAACATAGAAAAAATTTGAAGGCCGTAAGATGAAGCTATCTCTCGTTCGTCATCAAACATTCATTGTTCCCTCTCGGAACCACGAGCCTTCTAGTGAGTTGCTCCGGTTTGTGAGGGGTGTGTGTCCAAACTTTTGTCAAACTGGCCAATTTTTTACCATGTCATCTTGGTGGCATGACATTACATCAAGCAAGTTTTCATGTTTTTCTGATCATTTTTTTATTTTTTGGAAATTAAAATGCCATGACACTCCATGCATGTGTCCATGACGTGAGACCAATATGTTTGAAAATTTCTTCTAATTTACTGCACATGGAATTAACTCGCACACAAGTACACAAATATGATTTTTCAAACCATTATGGCAAGCTGTTGCATGTAGATGTAGTTCAAATTTGAATTACGGTCATTAAATGGCTAGAAAATCACTTAAATGTCTTTAAAAGGTCAAATGACCCCTGAAATTTTCCAAATTTTCACATGACAGTTGTATTAGTGCACGTTTCACATTACATCAAACAAGTTTCATGTGTTTCTGATCTTCTTTAATTTTTTGGAATTTAAATGTCATGGCACTCCATGCTTAATTGTGTCATAGCCGTTAGACCAATATGTTTGAAAATTCCTTCCAATTTACTCCATGCTCAATTTTTTTGTAGGAACCGTTTGCGATGAAAATTTCTAGGTCTATTTAAGTCTTCCTCCTTAAGCTTCGCCGGCTCGTCTGCTCTAGTGCCGGCAACCCCTGAATCTCAATCCCCATTCCCGCACCCCCATCTTGCAAAGATGACGCCGTGGAAACGCTTCGTGAAGGCCTGTACGATGGCTGCGTCCTCCCCGAGCATCGCCGAGAGCGCGGCCGCCTATGCCGAGAGTGCCGCCGCATCCGCATTGAGCGTGGCTGCATCCACCGAGAGGGCGTCTGCGGAAGCCGACAGGGCAGTTGCAGCAGCCGATACAGCTGCAGCTGTTGCTGCGACGGCGGCTGCAAACGCCGAGAGCGCTCGAGCTACCGTTCATGCCGTCGATGTCACCCTGGCCCCCGTGGAGCCCATCCACGCCAAGATCAAGGATGTACACGCCAAGATATTCCAGGCCACCTCGGAATCCAGCATGCAACCCACGTCCGAAAAGGTGGCGGCGGCCATGGAGCACAAGCTTCCTCATGAGATCGCTAAGCGAGAGCTGGAGATGCAGGAGGCGGCGAAGATCAAGGAGCGTCGGGAGGAGGAGTTGTGCGTGGCCGAGGTCGAGGTAGAGAAGAGTCTGTCCGTTGAGGAATCAGCGGTGGAGTACCAACGCGAGCTCTGGAGTAGCCACTACTATGAGTACTACAACCTTGAAGGCGGCGCCGAGGATGAGGACAAGGATGCGGTCGACTTCAGCAGGGGGCGCAGAGTCCACCAACAACGGCATTTCGCCAGGACAAGTCATCGACGTCTCATCTCACACCGGTGATGCATAGGCCAGCGCGGCGGCGGATTTGTTAAAATTATGCGTGCTTAGGCTTTGTTTTTAATGTTGGTCTTTTGTTAGAGCAATGTTTAGGTCAACTGGCTCTGTTTAATTACTAAAATTGCCCGATTCAGTAAGTGTGGTCTGTGTGTTGTACGCTCTTTTGTGTGCCCAAATAAGCAAGTGATGTCAATTTTGGAATGATGTACCCTGGGAAATTTCCACCAAAATTTGAATTATCAAACTCATCCCGTGCGCGTAAAGCAAAAGAATCATTTGCGATGCACACAATCGTTCAAAGTGAATGTCGTCCGGCGGCACCGCGTGCAAAGTTTCCCTCTACATTTCGAAATTTTTGGCCTACCGCCAAAATATCTACCCCCGCCCCACTTCCCCACCCCCTTTTCTCCCCGACCACAGGTCACATTTCCCCTGTTTCCTCCTTCCTTCCTACCTAAGCTATGGTCGCTTCCTCGCTTGCTTCCTCGCTCTCGCCGTCTCGCATCCTACCACCGGGGTCGCCATGGTCTTCTTCGTTGACCTCTCCAGCGGTTCCTCCTCCTACAATGACTCCTTCATCACCCGGGTATGCATCTCTTCTCTCTCTCGGGCTATGACTTGGAATGAAGGATTTTAACCCGACAGTCAATTTGAGCCATTTCTTCCTCTTGTAGCTCCCTAGGACCATCAGTTGCAACGAATGGAGTGGGGTGGGTGAAGATCTGTCTGCTCGTTGTCACCATCAATCTCCATGCATGAAGCTAGTTGCGTTTGAATCTATGGACAATGGAAGGAAGTTTCTGGCATGTGCAGAGAAGGTTAGACCCTCTTTCTTGTTACAAATCATTTGTTATATGTGATTCAGACATTGCCACGGTCCCAACGCATTCATACCACACCTTCAACCAAACGCACCCTAAGACAGTGTCACAGTTTGTACCTAGTATCTAAAAATGTTGCCATCTCATCAGCGGTGCCATTAGAAAATTATTTGGCACCACTTCAGCAGTTTCTGCAGCCAATTTTGGTCCACACATCCAAGCAGCCAAGCAGTAAAATACTAAATCTTTATGGCACGAAGGATTTGGGCATCGGAGCAACTAGGTACTCTAGAGTCCGGGTCCCTGATTTTTTTTCCGCTGCATCGGCTCGCCAGTGCAGGACACCGATACGAGATGTACCAATAGTTGTCTTTACACCGGTTTTGGCATACATAGTGGACGGCCTTAGTGCTATTAGTTCTATGTTACTAAATTTGTGCATGTACACACCTATTAGTATCAATTTGTTGTCATCCAAACACTGTCGCTATGTTGTTGCAGTTATATTTACCTTTCTTATAAAATGTTCAATTTGTTATTTATAGTACATGAGTAAGAAATTGTAGCATTGTTGTAGTTAATTATAGCTTCTGATGTTTCAGAATCTGGTTGTTGTCTCAGTAGCAATTGGTTCATTTGCACATTGATCTTTTTGAGAAGATATGTCATAATTAACCCGTTTCTTCAGTTTTTCAAAATAGGTATTGGTGATTTTCTATGTTTCTATAAACCCATTTCCCCTACAATTGTTACTGATCTAGTTTTAAATATTATAGGATGAACGGTAGTGTTCTTACTTGGAGTGGGTTGATCAAGAGTGGCCACCGTCTTTGAAGATATGCCTAGCAAAGCTCTGGAGCATGCATGAGGAAGAGAACAGAGGTAGGCTTAGAGAAAGTGTTGTCAACGCTGAAGAATATTTGAAGATGCGGGATAAAATGAGGAAGGTGGAGAATGAGCTCAAAATTTTTTAATCAGACTTTGCTAAGATGGTGTTGGCGAAGGAGTAGGCACTTCCCCAGTTGGCCAGTGCAAAACAGGTTCTTACTGAACTGAAAGCAGAGGTGGATAAGATGAGCCTGGATGATCTCGATTAGGGAAATGAATATATTGTTCTAATATTGTTCATATGAAGTTGAACTAGCTATATGTTGTATTATGTTGTTTTCAGGTAGCTATCATACTGTGATGTTAAAATATGTTTATGTGCCTGATATGAAATTGGCAAACAGCTATTCGATATGAAATATGAATTTGCATAATGCTGGAATTATTAATTGTAAACTAATAAACCTGCTAAATGTGTCATGGAACTTTGCAAACCGTTCTAGCAGTAAAAGCGCTTGTGATGGATAGCCCAATGCCACATAGTTTTCTTCATCAAATTGTGTGTGATGTAGTTGATAAAAGCAAACGGTTAACCAAGGCAGAGCGTGTGTGATAGTTACACCTATCACACACGAGCCTATACATAAACCTGTGTGCGATGTACATACGAACGGAAACATTTTCCCTGGATTGACTATGTTGGATGTACATACTGACGGAAATGTTTTTCCCGGATTGACTGTGTGGGATGTACATACGAACTGAAATTTTTCCCTGGATTGACTATGTGGGATGTAAAAAAATTCCCTTCATGATTAGCTTGCATCCTTTCAAGCACTCTCAGGTCTCCAGCAAATTCTTTAGATGTTCAAGTTCATCTGGAGACCTGACCCTGCATAAAAGATTAGTTCTTTTTCTTCACCACCCATGTCTGGAGGGGTAGCAATGAGTTCATCATTCTGCGAGCTCCATAAGAGAATGGTGGCATTGAAGCCAGTGCACTTCATTTCACAGAGAAGGGGTTAGAGTGTGCATATGAATAAGCAGAGAAATTATTCAAGACTTATGAACATGATGATTTGAAGCATAACACACATATTCATAACTCTTAGATTTTCCCTATGAAACAGAAGCATTAGAACGATGATCATATGAGGAATTGATCCATATGAGGACTTGGATCCATGTGAAGACTTTGGTCTGTATGAAGAATTTGAAGTCACATCCCTAGTTCTAGTCTGCATAGTGCTAGCATCTCGTGTTGCATCATGTTTAAATCTCCCAGAAAGTTGAAATGGGGATGACAGAAACCCCCAGCACCACTTAAACCAACTAGGGTTTACTAAAATCCTTTTCAATGAACCCGAAATGCCATCTAAAATGTTCATCATCTTTGCCTTCGTCTAGAACCTCTGGAAAAAATGGTGCACAATTTTCTAGGACAGCATAAGGTCACTGGATTAAATCATACTCTATTTGCATTTGGGCATTTAAATACTATAAAATATTTTAAATGTCCAAATAATCATAAACTAAAATGTTTACTGTTGCAAATATTCCAAACAGTGGGCATGAGAAGTTTCATGATTTTTGAGTTAGTTTTAGTATTTTTAATTAAGATCTGAAGTTGCATAAAATAGAAAAATAGAAACAAATTATTAAAGAGAGAGAGAGAGAGAGAGAGAGAGAGAGAGAGAGAGAGAGTTACCTGGCCTTACCTGGCTGGCCCAGGTCCTGTGCAGCCCAGCTGGCGGCCCAGCCCACCTGGCCACCTCCTCATGTCATCTTCCTCCCCACGCGAGTAGGACACCGTGGGCCTGGTCGCCGCACGCCGGCACGCGCCAGGCCACCTCCTGCTTCCCGCCACCTCCCCGACGTCGCTTTGGACGCCACACAATCCCCTGCTTCCCCTCGACCTCTCCCCTCCACGCAGCTCTCTCTTTCCCCCTCCTCTGCTCTCTTCCCGAACAGAGCTCGTCGACGCCGACCCCCGTTCACGTGGCCACCGACCACCCCTCGCCCTTTCGCCGAGTCCAGAAGCACCGCCGAAACTTCCTTGTCATCACCATTTAGCTACGGGACCCCGGGAGGCCCTGCTTCATCGTCATCGTGGTCCTCTTCAACCTCAGGCACCCGAGATCTTCATCGTCCATTCGCACCGTCAAGGACGCACCGAGCCCACTGACCTACTACGCGGCCTCCCTGTGAGATCCTGATCTTCCCCCTTTGCCCGCCCCTCCGTTCCCATCCTCTAGCCGCCGTCCCACCGTGCCGAGCTCCGGCCATCGCAATGGCCGGCGAGCCTTGCAGTCCCGAGCTCTTCCGCTCGTTTCCGTAGCCAGATCTCGAGGAAGCCATAGGACCACTCGGTTGGCCTCCCCATGCATCGCAGCGATGCCTGCCTCATGCCCGTAGCTCCGGCCGCCACACTTTCCATCGTCGTCATCGCTGTAGTGCACCCCAGCCGCCGTCGCCTGCCGTGTTGGATGCGTGCGAGTCCCATCACCTCGTAGAACCCCTCCGCTGTCCAAATGGTCGCCTGTGGGCGATTTCCGACGCGCTCCGCCGTGTCTGGACTCGCCAGCATCGAGTCGACAGTGGGTTTGACCCCGCTGACAATAGGTTTGACCTCCCTTGGCTCACCGACAAGTGGGCCCAGGCCCCTGCTAAATTTTAGGTTAAGCGCTAACTAAACTTAATCAGCCCTGTTAATACGGACATGTGGGCCCAAGGGTTTAACTAGTCTAGTTTAGTATTAGTTTAGAGCTAATTAACTTAGGTTAATTAGTTAGACACTGACATGTGGGTCCCAGCCGTCGGGTTTGACCTGGGCTGGTGCCTTTGACCTGCTAATGTCACACCGACGTCATGATGACGCAGTTAACCATTTTTTGGATTAAAACAATTCAGGAAATTCCAGGAAATGCTCTAAACTTCTAAAAATCATAGAAATTAATCTGTAACTCCAAATGCAAAGTTTTATATATATGAAAAATGATCAAAAAAATCCAATCTTTCCATCTGTACTGGTTTCATGCATGTTTAAGCAACTTAACCTTGCTGTTTAGTGCAAAACATGATAAGGCACTATTTAAATTCATAAGTTGAGCTTGGGATTGAACCTTTGGTTCAAACTGACTCAAACCCAGCTGGTTGTAGTTGCATTAGCCCAACACACTCATTTTTCCATGTCCTGATCATGCATCATACTGAGCATTGCATTGATTGTGTTCTTCCTTGTTTGCCGGTAATTGTCCCCTCTGAGTAGACGACGTTCCGATGATGAGATCGATGACACCGATGAAGAGCTATATTATCTTCAGAAGTGCCAGGCAAGCAAAACCCCCCTTGTTCATTCCGATACAATCCCACTCTCTCGCTTCTGCTCCCTTTTACTGGATTAGGACAACAACGCTTCAACTATTACATGCTGCGGTAGTTGAACCCCTTTTCCTCTACATGACCTGTCATTGCCACAGTAAATAGATGAAACCCACTAGCATGAGTAGGAGTTGTTTGAGCCCTTATGTGCCTACTCATTCATGCTTGTTTGTCATGCCTGCTACTTCTTAGAGTTGAGTCAGGTCTGATTCATCGGGGATGAACTGGAATGGTGATGAACATGTCCTACTGTGTTTGAGCTAAGTGTGTGAACACGATTTGGTAAAGGTAGCGGTGAGAGGCCATGTAGGAGTACATGGTGGGTTGTCTCATTGAAACCATCCTCAGGAACTGAGTTCTGTGTTTATGATCCATGAATAGCTACTACCACACGTTGGGCCCTGAAATATGACCCCGCTCGACATATTAACCGCCCCTGTCCTCTGTCCAGGAGATGCAACTAGTTTCTGGTGTTTGTAGGATATGTGTTGGAGGCGTGAGAAGCGCTGACCCTAGGGGTGGGCTATGATGCGGTAGATACACCATGGCATGGTGTACCGGGCGCCCGTTTGGTGTCTCGGGAACCCTGCACACATTGTTAGGGGCTGTGAGCGAAACCCCGGCCGGATCTCCTCGCAGATGGAACCCGAATAGGCGATAAACCTGGACTAGAGACTTGTGTGGTTAGTCAGGTCGTGGTCTACACCCACGTCGGCTTTCGCTTGAAGTCTGCCGAGCACATGTCTTGTGCAGACGCTAGGTGGTGGAAACATGTGTGAAGAAGTACACCCCTGCAGGGTTATAAATGATCTATTCGAATAGCCGTGTCCATGGTAAAGGACTTCTGGGTTGCCTATACAGTTCATAGACAAGTGAAAGTGGATACTCTAAAACGCGCAAGATAAGTGTGAGTGCTATGGATGGCGTTCTCGTAGGGAGACGGGAGCGGGTCCATAGTGGTGTATTGATTGGTAAATATGTGGACTCGTGTGCGCCACCTCAAAAGAGTTACTTGCAGACCTAGTTCAGGATAGCCACTGAGTCAAAGCTGGCTTGCTGCAGTTAAACCCCACCATCCCTTTGTTGATACTGATGCATGTGTAGCTAGTTCTGATGTAAGTCTTGCTGGGTACATTTGTACTCACGTTTGCTTCATTTATGTTTTGCAGAGAGACTTCAGTCTTGCTAGTAGTTCCGCGTGGACTTCGACGTTTAGCTTGTTACCTCAGCTACGATCTTGTGCCCTCGGCAGGGTCTTGTATTAGTCAGGCTTCTCGGCCTTTTTCATTTGTAGTTGTCTGTACTCAGACAAGATAAGCTTCTGCATGTGATATTGCTTGTATGACTTGAATGCTGGGTCATGAGACCCATGTGTTGTAATATCTGACTCTTCGGAGTCTTATGAATAAATACTTTGAGTCATAGAGTTTTGTTGTGATGTCATGTTGTATTTACACATATCGAGCATATTGTGTGTATGATTGAAGTCCTTGGTATGTGTGGGATCTGACAACCTAGTTGTCTACCTTGGTAGCCTCTCTTATGGGGAAATGTAGTCTAGTGCTTCCACTGAGCCATGGTAGTCTACTACAACCCGGTTTACCGGAGTCCTGTTAGCCTAGTTGCTACTGCTCCGAAACACTTAGACTGGCCGGCATGTGTCCTTCTTCGATCCTGTGTCTGTCACTTCAGGGAAATGTCACGCCGTGACTTCCGGAGTCCTGCTAGCCTGTTACAGCCCGGGTTCCCGGAGTCCTGTTAGCCTAGTTGCTACAGCCCGGATTCACACGCTGATGACCGACGTGTTCGAGGCTGGGTCATGTATGCCTGTCCCTGTAAGTTAGTGCCAGTTTGGGTTCACGACTGGTCATGTCGGCCCGGGTTCTTTGTCATATGGATGCCAGCGACACTATCATATACGTGAGCTAAAAGGCGCAAACAGTCCCGGGCTAGGTAAGGTGGCACCCATGGGAATATCGTGCGTGAGGCCGCAAAGTGATATGATGTGTTACATGCTAGATCGGTCTGACTTTGGATCAGGGTCCTGACAGCTTTGGTATCAAAGCCTGGCTGCCTGTAGGATTACCAAGCCAAACTAGTCGAAGTTGAGTCTAGAAATTCTTTAGTTATGTAAGGGAATTGATTGTGGAAGGGAACGTAAGGCTCTTTTTACTCCTTTATACCTTATGCCCTTCTGATCTGAGTCATCCTCTTCTTTCCTACGTGGGTTAAGGACTAGGATCTCATCTCTCTATTAGGTTCACATGTTACTAATCCATAGAATCTTAGGATTGTTGGTTCCAGGCCTCAGTTCAGTTCGTACTACTTCTGTGTGTTGACATTGATCTTGGAACCTTAATATTGTGATGTTAAGTGGTTATGCCACCATTTTCGTTGGATGTCTCAAATCTTTGAGCGTTTATAGCCGTTATGCTGTCCGAGTCATCCCAGGTTTCTAAATAGTCTGATGCATTTGCAAACCCTTCTTTCCGTTCCCGATGTTTCTTTGGACCAGTTTAACCACACTAATCGGTGAGTTGAGGTACTCTGTTGCCTCAACATATATGTTGGAGCTATTATTATGACCCTAGGTGTCTTAGAGGATCATATAGTAATCTAGCCATGTTTTGTGTTCCCGGTGTGATGATTCTGACCATCATTCTCGAAAGCATCCCGCGACGCCACTTAGTTAATTAGTAGGCATTCTATTCGTGGGTTCTTGAACCCGAAATTCACCCTACTTACTTCATGTTGATAGTGTTTGCTAGTTCCTTTAGGATATTAGTAACCTTTGCGATAGTCCTCGAGGTCTGTGGTATATCGTTCTTCCAATACCATGAACCATTATGGCAGAAGTTCTTTGAACCAAAAGATCACAACCAGAGTGCTCTTGATGAGTTCTCCATTCTGCATTGTGAATCTGCCAGTCCTACCTTTCTACATGGATTATCTGGAAGAAATATGTTGAACTTGTTTGACATACTAAATCTATGCATCCACAACTCAGAAAACCATATGTTCCTTTGAGCTGTCTCTCTTTAGTTGTATTCTGACCTATGTCTATCAATTGATAGTCAAGAGCATGTCATGCATTCATGCTCATCGTTACCTCAAATTCTTGTGGTCTGTCAGGCCATTCTATTCTGGAATGACTAGGAGAAACAAACTCCGGTACCTTGTCCACTCCGAGGATTGGGTCAAAGCAGTTGTATTCCGTGGATCAAAATGCCAATCCAGCTTTTGCTCTACTCTACCATGAAGTATTACCCCCTTTATGACAGGATTGTCATGAGAATTGCACCACCTCTTATGAATTCTTGACGCAGTGATACTTCTTGCCATCATTGTTCATTCCTCGGTTCCCGTGATATTGTAACCGGAATGCCGACAAGTGAATCGTGATGTGTGAAATTAATACTCCTAGCAACCCCGTTGCTTGGTAGTTAATGGACGATAAATTCATTCATACCGTGTTGGTTACTAAACCATCATTCTAAGATTGATCGTGCTACCTTGTCCTTATTTCTGGTGCACTCTTTGATCTTTGAGTTAGGATTGAATCCCTTGCTCTTCTCATCATGTCATCTTGCCTTGAAAAGCAAGATTGTTCTCGAGCTTAGAGACATATCGGTGGTTCGTGATTTTCCGAATATCTTCTCGGAAGTATCACCAGGTTGTTCCTTGACCGTTATGTTGAGTTTGTGATCAAGTTGGTTATCCCTATAACCACCCCTTCTCTAAGAATCTGTGTTGGATACCCCTTAGCTAGTTGGTTAAGCCAAACAACAACTTGGAGAGTTGGAAGATAAAAGCTTGTCTGACTTAGTTCATGTTAAGGGATATCTTTGTGTGTGTGTGTGTGCGTTGAAGAAAGATGATATCTTCATCGATTGGCCCTCGTGATCAGTTATTGGATCTATTATCTTGTCCAAACTTTGATTTGAGTGTGGGCTATCCTCAAATCAAATCAGAACCAACGATGTTTGTAATGTTGTCTTACTCGTGGTTGATCCCTCGGGCATACACCATTACATCCTTTGGTATGACCAATGCTATCACTATGTTCACTTCATTGTGGAATTCCATCTATATGGAAGCCTGAATGGTTTGTTGTTGAGCCCATTGACCACATTTTCATCTTGTCCATGATTCATGTTGAACATCTAAGTTAGCGTTGGAAACTTTTGAAAGCATTTTTTTCGTGCTAGCTCATGAAGTTTTATGTTTGGGTGAAAGAAGTGACTTCCTCAAATTCATGTGCATTTGATGCAAGTTGCCGCCATGAATTTGAGAGAGTCAATGTTGCTTCCTATGGAATCATCTCAAGTCAGTCATGCATATGTGCGAAGTATTCTGTGGTCTGGAGACTTGCAACCTTCATTCTATATGTATCCCTAGCACACCAAGCCACTGATTGAATTGTTCAAGGAGAAGAAGTTCCTTCTTAAGAGCTAATCATGACTTAAGTAAGGACTTCGTTATCCGCAATGATGGTTCCCAACCAGAACTCAGTAGTGTTTTGTTGTAAGACTACTACGTGGTCATGCTTGTTTGGGACAGCGTGTTCACATGTGTGTAGCAGATCAGCTCATGTTTTGGAGCTTGATATCGTAGTTCATTCCCCGAGAATCTCGCAACGCCATCTCATCGATTTGTGTTGCAAACTTTCATTTTTATTTCTAGACTTGATGAGTCTGGAATATCCTGACCCAATCAGATCTGAATCTCGGGAAGATATGATGGTTGGAACATTTCCAACATTTGCATTTTGTTCCCAGCTTGCACCGCCTCGTGCCATATTACTAGGGTGTGCCTTTTCAGTAATTGTTATTCAGGATCATCTTCAAGAGTGGTCCTACCATGGGTCCCATCCATTTCCGATGATAAGCAAAAACCATCCATTGTGTTGTCTTCAACAAGGTAGTCCACATCATCCATTCTAGTCCGGGTATGCCATCCTTTCGTACCCCGCCAAATGATTGTTGGTGAATTGCCTCAGGTTGGTATAGAGAATTTCAATGTTCCCTGAATCAAAAGTAATTCTTTTTGCCACTTAAGGGATGATTCTACGAGTCACGCTCCTCCAAGATGTCCCGTTTTGGTGTCATGGCAACTCAATTCCTCGCTACGTTGGCAATCGTTCACCACCCTCTTAGGTGTGGAATTGTTACCTACCTAGTGGACCTTTGACATGTGTTTCACTCCATCCCTCTGGACGTATGCTTCGTGTCTCAGCTCGAGAGATGTTTTAGCGTCTCGCTCCATGAGTTGATCCTGAGTTGTTCGATCTTCGATAAGATCGATCCTTCTAGAGTTTTCCCTTTCCTCTCATTATCATGTTAGTTGGAGTTCTCAGAGCAAGACATCGAGACAATGATGGTGATCGAATCAACGTTCTTATGAAGTGCCACCTGGATCATGAAGATTGTGTTAGTTTATGTTCCCCCTTCGTCTTACCCTACGCTTGAATCTCGGGACGAGATTCTTGTTTAGTGGGGGTGAGTTGTCACATCCCTAGTTCTAGTCTTCCTAGTGCTAGCATCTGGTGTTGCATCATGTTTAAATCTCCCAGAAAGTTGAAATGGGGACGACAGAAACCCCCAGCACCACTTAAACCAACTAGGGTTTACTAAAATCCTTTTCAATAAACCTGAAATGCCCTTCTAAAATGTTCATCATCTTTGCCTTGGTCTAGAACCTCTGACAAAAATGGGGCACAATTTTATAGGACAACATAAGGTCACTGGATTAAATCATACTCTATTTGCATTTGGGCATTTAAATACTATAAAATATTTTAAATGTCCAAATAATCATAAACTAAAACGTTTACTGTTGCAAATATTCCAAACAGTGGGCATGAGAAGTTTCATGATTTTTGAGTTAGTTTTAGTATTTTTAATTAAGCTCTAAAGTTGCAGAAAAATAGAAAAACAGAAACAAATTAGTAAAGAGAGAGAGAGAGAGAGTTACCTAGCCTTACCTGGCTGGCCCAGGTCTTGTGCAGCCCAGCTGGCGGCCCAGCCCACCTGGCCACCTCCTCCTGTCGTCTTCCTCCCCACGCCAGTAGGACGTCCCGCGTGTGGTCGCCGCACGCCGGCACGCGTCGGGCCACCTCCTGCTTCCCGCCGCCTCCCCGATGTCGCTTTGGAGGCCACGCGGTCCCTTGCTTCCCCTCGACCTCTCTCCTCCATGCAGCTCTCTCTTTCCCCCTCCTCTGCTCTCTTCCCGAACGGAGCTCGTCAATGCCGATCGCCGTTCCCGTGGCCACCGACCACCCCTCGCCCTTTCACCGAGTCCAAAAGCACCACCGAAACTTCCTCATCATCACCATTTAGCTACGGGACCCCGGGAGGCCCTGCTTCATCGTCATTGTGGTCGTCTTCAACCTCGGGCACCCGAGCTCTTCATCGTCGATTTGCACCGTCAAGCACGCCCCCGAGCCCACTGACCTACTGCGCCGCCTCCCTGTGAGATCCTGATCTTCCCCCTTTCCCTCCCCCTCCGTTCTCATTCTCTAGCCGCCGTCCCACCGTGCCGAGCTCCGGCCATCGCCATGGCCGGCGGGCCTTGCAGTCCCGAGATCTTCCGCTCGTTTCCGTACCCGCATGCTCGCGAGTCTTGAGGAAGCCGTAGGACCACTTGATTGGCCTCCCCGTGCACCACAGTGATGCCTGCCTCATGCTCGTAGCTCCGGCCGCCGCACTTTCCATCGCTGCCGTCGCTGTAGTGCACCCCAGCTGCCGCCGCCTGCCATGTTGGATGTGCGTGAGTCCCAGCACCCGGTGGAGCCCCTCCTTTGTCCAAATGGTCGCCTATGGGCGATTTCCGATGCGCTCCGCCGTGTCTGGACTCGCCGGCGTCGAGTCGACGGTGGGTTTGACCCCGCTGACCAGAGGTTTGACCTCCCCTGGGTAGCCGACAAGTGGGCCCAGGCCCCTGCTAAATTTTAGGTTAAGCGCTAACTAAACTTAATCAGCCCTGTTAATACTGACATGTGGGCCCAAGGCTTTAACTAGTCTAGTTTAGTATTAGTTTAGAGCTAATTAACTTGGGTTAATTAGTTAGACACTGACATGTGGGTCCCAGCCGTCAGGTTTGACCTGGGCTGGTGCCTTTGACCTGCTAATGTCACACCAACGTCATGCTGACGCAGTTAACCATTTTCTAGATTAAAACAATTCAGGAAATTCCAGAAAATGCTCTAAACTTCTAAAAATCGTAGAAATTAATCTGTAACTCCAAATGCAAAGTTTTATATATATGAAAAATGATCAGAAAAATCCAATCTTTCCATCTATACTGGTTTCATGCATGTTTAAGCAACTTAACCTTGCTGTTTAGTGCAAAACATGATAAGGCACTATTTAAATTCATAAGTTGAGTTTGGGATTGAACCTTTGGTTCAAACTGACTCAAACCCAGCTGGTTGTAGTTGCATTAGCCCAACACACTCATTTTTCCATGTCCTGATCATGCATCATATTGAGCATTGCATTGATTGTGTTCTTCCTTGTTTGCCGGTAATTGTCCCCTCTGAGTAGACGACGTTCCGACGATGAGATCGATGACACCGATGAAGAGCTATATTATCTTCAGAAGTGCCAGGCAAGCAAAACCCCCCTTGTTCATTCCGATACAATCCCACTATCTCGCTTCTGCTCTCTTTTACTGGATTAGGACAACAATGCTTCAACTGTTACATGCTGCGGTAGTTGAACCCCTTTTCCTCTGCATGACCTGTCATTGCCATAGTAAATAGATGAAACCCACTAGCATGAGTAGGAGTTGTTTGAGCCCTGATGTGCCTACTCATTCATGCTTGTTTGTCATGCCTGCTACTGCTTAGAGTTGAGTCAGGTCTGATTCATCAGGGATGAACTGGAATGGTGATGAACATGTCCTACTGTGTGTGAGCTAAGTGTGTGAACACGATTTGGTAAAGGTAGCAGTGAGAGGCCATGTAGGAGTACATGGTGGGTTGTCTCATTGAAACCGTCCTCGGGAACTGAGTTTTGTGTTTGTGATCCATGAACAGCTACTACCACACGTTGGGCCCTGAAATATGACCCCGCTCGACATATTAACCGCCCCTGTCCTCTGTCCAGGAGATGCAACTAGTTTCTGGTGTTTGTAGGATATGTGTTGGAGGCCGTGCGTAGCGCTGACCCTAGGAGTGGGCTATAATGCGGTAGATACACCATGGCACGGTGTACCGGGAGCCCGTTTGGTGTCTCGGGAACCCTGCACACATCGTTAGGGGCTGTGAGCGAAACCCCGGCCGGATCTCCTCACGGATGGAACCCGAATAGGCGATAAACCTGGACTAGAGACTTGTGTGGTTAGTCAGGTCGTGGTCTACACCCACGTCGGCTTCCACTTGAAGTCTGCCGAGCACATGTCGTGTGCAGACGCTAAGTGGTGGAAACATGTGTGAAGAAGTACACCCCTACAGGGTTATAAATGATCTACTCGAATAGCCGCGTCCGCGGTAAAGGACTTCTGGGTTGCCTATACAGTTCATAGACAAGTGAAAGTGGATACTCTAAAACGCGCAAGATAAGCATGAGTGCTATGGATGGCGTTCTCGTAGGGAGACGGGAGCGGGTCAATAGTGGTGTATTGATTGGTGAATATGTGGACTCGTGTGCGCCACCTCAAAAGAGTTACTTGCAGACCTAGTTCAGGATAGCCACTGTGTCAATGATGGCTTGCTGCAGTTAAACCCCATCATCCCTTTGTTGATACTGATGTATATGTAGCTAGTTCTGATGTAAGTCTTGTTGGGTACATTTGTACTCACGTTTGCTTAATTTATGTTTTGCAGAGAGACTTCGGTCTCGCTAGTAGTTCCGCGTGGACTTCGACGTTTAGCTTGTTACCTCAGCTACGATCTTGTGCCCTTGGTAGGGTCCTGTAGTTAGTCAGGCTTCTCAGCCTTTTTCATTTGTAGCTGTCTGTACTCAGACAAGATAAGCTTCCGCATGTGCTATTGCTTGTAGGACTTGAATGCTGGGTCATGAGACCCATGTTTGTAATATCTGACTCTTCGGAGTCTTATGAATAAATACTTTGAGTCATAGAGTTTTTTTGTGATGCCATGTTGTATTTACACATATCGAGCATATTTGTGTGTATGATTGAAATGCTTGGTATGTGTGGGATCCGACAACCTAGTTGTCTATCCTAGGTAGCCTCTTTTATGGGGAAATGTAGTCTAGTGCTTCCACTGAGCCATGGTAGTCTGCTACAGCCCGGTTTACCGGAGTCCTATTAGCCAAGTTGCTACTGCTCCAGAACACTTAGACTGGCTGACATGTGTCCTTCTTCGATCCTGTGTCTGTCCCTTCATGGAAATGTCACGCGGTGACTCCCGGAGTCCTGCTAGCCTACTACAGCCCGGGTTCCCGGAGTCCTGTTAGCCCAGTTGCTATAGCCAGGATTCACACGCTGATGACCGACACCTTCGAGGCTGGGTCATGTATGTCTGTCCCCGTAAGTTAGTGCCACTTTGGGTTCATGACTAGTCATGTCGGCCCGGGTTCTTTGTCATATGGATGCTAGCGACACTATCATATGCGTGAGCCAAAAGGCGCAAACGGTCCCGGGCCAGGTAAGGTGGCACCCGTGGGAATACCGTGCGTGAGGTCGCAAAGTGATATGATGTGTTACATGCTAGATCAGTCTGACTTTGGATCGGGGTCCTGACATTTGATCTGGGGTTTCTATTCTTCACAGGTGGTGTCAGGAGGACATTCACCTGAAGACTTTCAGTGAACCTTTTGGGAACCCATGTTTTCTTCATAGGGGGACCGTTCCTGCTGTTAGTTCTAACACATCTAGCAAATACTTCACAATTCTGATTTTTGAACAACATATAGCTGGAGTCAAATGACTCATCAGATGAATATGAAGATTCACATGTAAAGCCAGATAAAGTGGATGGATCTATGGGAGGTCCTTTTGCAGCAGCCCATCTGGTTTTGGGATACTGCTCAGGTTTCCAGTAGGTCCCATCAGCATTGAGTTCCTTCTCAAATGCAATACCCTCTTTCCTAGGGTTCCTATTGTGCATCTGCCTTTTAAGTACATCACAAAGAGCCTGATGCCCTTTGAGGCTTTTATACATGCCTGTCACATACAATTCCTTCAACCCTACGTTTTCTCCAGTGATACCAGTGGTATCCTCAGATAAGGAATTTGTGACCACAGAATAGTTTAAGAACTTACATCAATAGAAGCATCTGAACCTTCAGGTTAAGAATTATCAGATTCACATTCAATGCATTTCTGACATGGTGGAATGAATTCTTCCTAAGCGGAACTGATCTGTTGAGCAAGAAAAGAATCATTTTCCCTTTGATAATCATCATGACTCACCCTTAGTTTCTCAAGATCTTGCTTTCTTTGAAGAAATTCATAAGAAAGCTTCTCATGATCGGCTAAGAGTGTTCCATGATGACCTTGAAGGTTATCAAACTTAGACTGTAGTCGTCGAAGATTATCAGTCAGGGTTTGAGTTTGATTCATTTCCTCACCCAACAGGTCATCGCTTTTATTTAGCAAATTTTAAAACCTTTCCAAAGCTTTTTGTTGTTTCATGGCAATATTAGCAAGCTTGGAATAGCTAGGTTTGAGGTTTTCATCAGGTTCATCTTCACTCGATTCAGAGGAGGTATTGATATGTCTCCAACGTATCTATAATTTTTGATTGTTCCATGCTATTATATTATTAACTTTGGATGTTTATGGGCTTTATTATGCACTTTTATATTATTTTTGGGACTAACCTATTAACCCAGAGCCCAGTGCCAGTTTCTGTTTTTACCTTGTCTTAGAATATCACATAAAAGGAAAACCAAACAGAGTCCAATTGACCTGAAACTCCACGAAACTTCTTTTTGGATCAGAAGAAGCCCAGAAGACTTGGAGTGCACGTCAGGGGATTTACGAGGAGGCCACGAGGCAGGGGACGCGCCCACCCCCCTGGGCGCGCCCTCCACCCTCGTGGGCCCCTCGTGCCCCCCCTGACGTACTTCTTCCACCTATATATCTCCATATACCCTAAAAACATCTGAGAGCACAATAGATCGTGAGTTCCGCCGCCAGAAGCCTCCGTAGCCACCGAAAACCAATCTAGACCCATTCCGGCACCCTGTCGGAGGGGGAATCCCTCTCCGGTGGCCATCTTCATCATCCCGGTGCTCTCCATGACAAGGAGGGAGTAGTTCACCCTCGAGGCTGAGGGTATGTACCAATAGCTATGTGTTTGATCTCTCTCTCTCTCTCTTGTTCTTGATTTGGCACGATCTTGATGTATCGCGAGCTTTGCTATTACAGTTGGATCTTATGATATTTTCTTCCCCCTCTACTCTCTTGTAATGGATTGAGTTTCCCCTTTGAAGTTATCTTATCGGATTGAGTCTTTAAAGATTTGAGAACACTTGATGTGTGTCTTGCCGTGCGTATCTGTGGTGACAATGGGATACCACGTGATTCACTTGATGTATGTTTTGGTGATCAACTTGCGGGATCCGCCCATGAACCTATGCATAGGGGTTGGCACACGTTTTCGCCATGATTCTTCGGTAGAAACTTTGGGGAACTCTTTGAGGTTCTATATGTTGGTTGAATAGATGAATCTGAGATTGTGTGATGCATATCGTATAATCATACCCACTGATACTTGAGGTGACATTGGAGTATCTAGGTGACATTAGGGTTTTGGTTGATTTGTGTCTTAAGGTGTTATTCTAGTACGAACTCTAGGGCTGTTTGTGACACTTATAGGAATACCCCAACACATTGATTGGAAATAATAACTTTGAGGTGGTTTCGTACTGAGGGAGTCCTGGATTAGGGGGTGTTCGGGTAGCTGGACTATACCTTCAGCCGGACTCCTGGACTATGAAGATACAAGATTGAAGACTTTGTCCCGTGTCCGGATGGGACTTTCCTTGGCGTGGAAGGCAAGCTTGGCGATGCGTATATTCAAGATCTCCTACCATTGTAACCGACTTTGTGTAACCCTAACCCTATCTGGTGTCTATATAAACCGGAGGGTTGTAGTCCGTAGGCAATCAACTCCATACACAACAATCATACCATAGGCTAGCTTCTAGGGTTTAGCCTCCTTGATCTCGTGGTAGATCTACTCTTGTACTACCCATATCATCAATATTAATCAAGCAGGAGTAGGGTATTACCTCCATCGAGAGGGCCCGAACCTGGGTAAAACAAAGTGTTCCTTGCCTCCTGTTACCATCCGGCCTAGACGCACAGTTCGGGACCCCCTACATGAGATCCGCCGGTTTTGACACCGACATTGGTGCTTTCATTGAGAGTTCCTCTGTGTCGTCGCCTTTAGGCCCGATGGCTCCTTTGATCATCAACAACGATACAGTCCAGGGTGAGACTTTTCTCCCCGGATAGATCTTCGTCTTCGGCAGCTTCGCTCTGCGGGCCAATTCACTCGGCCACCTGGAGCAGATCGAAAGCTACGCCCCTGGCAATCAAGTCAGGTTGGGAAGCTTAAACTACACGGCCGACATCCGCGGAGACTTGTTCTTCGACGGGCTCGAGCCACGGCCAAGCGCGCCGCACTATCTCTAGGGGCATGATCTAGCTCTGCCCCCGGACAGTGTCCTGGAGGCCGCACACGCATCGGTTCCGACCCCTAATTCGGAGCCTATTGCGCCAATTGAGGATGAACAGTTGGACGTCACCTCAGGGGCTGCGATCCCAAAAGCTATCGAGCCGAACGCTAGCCCCGCACTCTGCACGACCCGTGACTCCAAGGATCCGGACTCCTCCCCAGACTCCGAACCCCCCGCGCCCCTGCCAATCGAATCCGATTGGGCGCCGATAATGGAGTTCATCGCCGCAGACATCTTTCAGCATCCGCCTTTTGGCAACATCCTGAATTCTCTTAAGTCTCTCTCTTTATCAGGAGAGCCCTGGCCGGACTACGGTCAGCGAGGGTGGAATACGGACGATGAGGAAATTCAAAGCCCACCCACCACCCACTTTGTAGCCACTGTCGACGATCTAACCGACATGCTTGACTTCAGCTCCAAAGACATCGACGGCATGGACGACGATGTAGGAGACGAACAGGAACCAGCACCTGTAGGGTGCTGGAAGGCCACCTCGTCATATGACATATATATGGTGGGCACTCCAAAAGATGGAGGTGGCGATGGAACAGTGGGGGATGACGCCCCCAAGAAAGCCAAAGCGCCGGCGTCAGCGGCGCCGCTCTCAATCCCGCCAAAGCAAAAACGGTGATTCCGGCACGGGAGATAATACTACCCCGGACAGCACCGAAGAACACCCACCTCAGCAAGATTCGGCACAGGAAGATGGAGAAGCCAGCCCTCATGAGAGAGCGGCAGACCGAGAGGTCGAGGATGATAACTATACGCCTCCCTCCGAAGATGAGGCAAGCCTCGATGACGACGAATTCATCATACCATCAGACCCCGCCGAACAAGAGCATTTTAAACGCAGGCTTTTAGCCACGGCAAGTAGCCTCAAGAAAAAGCAGCAAAAGCTTAGAGCTGCCCAAGATTTGCTAACTGACAGATGGACTGAAGTCCTTGCGGCCGAAGAGTATGAACTCGAATGCCCCTCCAAGAGTTACCCGAAGCACAGGCCGCTACCCCGATGAGAGGAGGAAGCACCTACATCACCAGCGCATGACATGGCAGACCGGCCACCTCGCGGCCGCGACAGAGAGGCCTCTCGGCCCTCCACCCAAGCCATGCCCCAACGCCGCTCAACTAAGGCACGGGAAAATGCGCCCGACCTACGAGACATACTGGAGGATAAGGCAAGACAAACAAGATCGACCTACGGATCGCACAGGCGCCCTACAGCATGTGATAATGATCTTCACTCCGGATACAACAAATCTGGCCGGGCCGAACACAACAGACATAGCTCTTCAAAAGCTACATCATGATATAGCCCAGTACAGAGGCGCCGCACACCCGCTATGCTTCACAAATGAAGTAATGGATCATAAAATCCCAGAGGGTTTCAAACCCATAAACATCAAATCATACGATGGCACAACAGACCCGGCGGTATGGATCGAGGATTATCTCCTTCACATCCACATGGCATGCGGCGATGATCTACACGCCATCAAATACCTCCCGCTCAAACTTAAAGGACCGTCCCGGCATTGGCTTAACAACTTGCCAGCAGACTCAATCGGTTCTTGGGAGGACCTGGAAGCCGCATTCCTCGACAACTTCCAGGGCACTTACGTGCGACCGCCGGATGCTGACGACTTAAGCCACATAATTCAGCAGCCAGAAGAATCGGCCAGACAATTCTGGACACGGTTCCTAACAAAGAAAAACCAGATAGTCGACTGTCCGGACGCAGAGGCCCTAGCAGCCTTCAAGCATAACATCCGCGACGAGTGGCTTGCCCGGCACCTGGGATAGGAAAAGCCGAAATCCATGGCAGCCCTCACGACACTCATGACCCGCTTTTGCGCGGGAGAATACAGTTGGCTAGCTCGTAGTAACAACTTATCAAAGAACCCTGGTAATTCGGATACCAAGGACAAAAGTGGCAGGACACGTCGGAATAAGAAAAAACGTCGCGTTAACAGCGACAGCAATGAAGACACGGCAGTCAATGCCGGATTCAAAGGCTATAAATCCGGTCAGCGGAAAAAGCCATTCAAAAAGAATACTCAGGGCCCGTCCAGTTTGGACCGAATACTCGACCGCTTGTGCCAGATACATGGCACCCCCGAAAGGCCAGCCAATCACACTAACAGGGATTGTTGGGTGTTCAAGCAGGCAGGCAAGTTAAGGGCCGAAAACAGAGACAAGGGGCTGCACAGCAACGATGAGGAGCCCAAGCCGCCGAACAACAATGGACAGAAGGGCTTTCCCCCACAAGTGCGGACGGTGAACATGATATACGCAACCCACATTCCCAAGCGGGAGCGGAAGCGTGCGCTACGGGACGTATACGCGATAGAGCCAGTCGCCCCAAAGTTCAACCCATGGTCCTCCTGCCCGATCACTTTTGATCGAAGGGACCATCCCACTAGCATCCGTCATGGCGGCTTCGCCGCATTGGTTCTCGACCCAATCATCGACGGATTTCATCTCACAAGAGTCCTCATGGACGGCGGCAGTAGCCTGAACCTGCTTTATCAGGATACAATGCGGAAAATGGGCATATATCCCTCAAGGATTAAGCCCACAAGAACGACCTTTAAAGGCGTTATACCAGGTGTAGAAGCCAACTGTACAAGCTCAGTGACACTTGACGTGGTCTTCGGATCCCCGAACAATTTCCGAAGCAAAGAGTTAATCTTCGATATAGTCCCGTTTCGCAGTGGCTATCACGCCCTGCTCGGACGAACCGCATTCACAAAATTCAATGCGGTGCCACACTATGCATATCTCAAGATCAAGATGCCAGACCCTTGAGGAGTAATTACGGTCAACGGAAACACCGAACGCTCCCTCCGTACGGAGGAGCATACGACGGCTCTCGCAGCGGAGGTACAAAGTAGCCTTTTCAGGCAATTCTCCAGTCCGGCCATTAAAAAGCCAGACACTGCCAAGCGTGCCTGGAGTAACCCACAGCAGGACCGCCTGGCACACTCTGATCAAACGTAGCAATGCGGCCCCAACCCCAACTTTCGCGACATAGCAAAACTAGTACCTCGCATACATAACTACGCCCTTGAAATACCATGGGCATAGGGGAAGGGGCACAATAACGGCACGCCCAAAATACGGCTTAAAATGTACTAGGGGCTGCCGGATTCTTTTTTTAATTTTTCTTACTTTCAGGACTCCATACTTCGGACGACCTGTTCGGCAATTCGACTGCCGCACAAACGATGCAAGATCCAGGGAGGCAGACAAGCCATTCCGCATTATGGAACTCCCAGGTGGTCTCTGTTACGAGCGGTATACCTGTTTTAAATACAATTCCGCGGCCTGCCCCTGGTCAGGACATACTGAATAGTCCAATATCTTTTGCTTACCGCACTACTTGTATCGTTCGGCTTTGATAAATAGCCTCTCTATAAACAATGCTTAGCTTTTTGTCTATTTTATGCATTACTCTCTTTTATATATGTTCATTAATGACATGTTGCACCCGTACGCTATGGTACGGCAAGTACGCCAGGGGCTTCAGTACCCTTTAATATGGTGTGAGAAGTCCGTACACTTTCACAAGTGCGGCACCCCGAACTTATAGCACTATATGCATCAGCTCCGAATCATGATTTGGGTCAATAGTTGGGTTTGCCCGGCTCCTACGTTTTGGTGCCTTACGTTCCGCTATATTGGCTAAGGTAGCACTAGGAGAACCACTACGATTGTGCGTCGGTTGAGCTGGGTTAAGCACCTCAGTGGAGAAAGCTAAAACTGACTGTCATGATGAGGTGAGAGACCGGTCGCTGTTCGAGAGGTTTTTCGAGTCCCTAAAGACTTATGCCGCTTCGAGCGAGGAGCCGGATTTTGTCCGGCCAAGGCGTGGATAGCGCCCCGAACTCGGTCTTCCGAACTAGGGGCTTCGCCAAAATTTAAAATTATAAAGTTCTATGGCTAAGTGAGAGTGTTCAAGCATTATAGTCCGATTGCCTGGTTCGTTGTGTTGAGCGCCTCCCTCGAAGGACCCAACTATGGGAAAAAGAGCGCTCAGGTTTATCCCGAACACCCCAGCACTAGTGGCATGGGGGCAGAAGCCGACGACTGGCCATCTCTCAATTTTTTGATAAACGGCCGCACAGAAAATAATATTTTAAATTCAACAAGCATTGCTTAAAGCGCCTATGAACAAGTTTTCAGCGCACAGGATAAAAACGAGCGAGTTTATTCAAAAATTACATCCTTGGTACATTCATCCACCACAAGGTGGGCACCTGCAAGAACATCCTTGTAATAGTTCTCGGGCTTGCGATGCTCCTTCCCCGGCGGCGGCCCATCCCTCACAAGCTTCTCACCGTCCAGCTTACCCCAGTGCACCTTCGCACCGGCAAGGGCCCTACGGGCTCCTTCGATGCAGACGGACCGCTTGATGACCTCGAGCCTTGGACAGGCCTCCACCAGCCACCGCACCAGCCCGAAGTAGCTCCCAGGCAGGGCCTCTCTGGGCCACAGCCGAACTATGAAGCCCTTCATGGCCTGTTCGGCCGCCTTGTGGAGCTCGACCAGCTGTTTCAGCTGGTCGCTCAAGGGCACAGGGTGTCCGACCTCAGCATACTGAGACCAGAACACCTTCTCCGTCGAGCTTCCCTCTTCAGCTCGGTACAATGCGGCAGCGTCGGATACGCTGCGGGGAAGATCTGCGAATGCCCCTGGAGAACTCCGGATTCGGGTAAGTAACAAGTAGTTTACTTTTATATTTCTGCTTTGCATAAAGAATGCCTTACCCGCTGCTATCTTCTTCATCTCCTCCAACTCTTGGAGGGCCTTTTGGGCTTCGGCCTTGGCAGACTTGGCAGTCTCAAGGGCCGCCGCGAGCTCGGACGCTTGGGTCTTTGACTCAAGCTCCAAACTCTCATGTTTTTTCATGAGAGCCTGAGGCTCTTGCTGCACCTCGCCGACCTGAGACCCAAGTTTCTCTCGCTCGGTGCGCTCCGCGGCCGTTTTCTTTTTGGCCTCGGACAACGCCTGCTTGAGGGTCGCCACCTCAGTCGTGGCCCCTATAATAAGCAGTGCAATCCTGTTATTTTTTGCAATCACGCCTCTGTATAGGCACTTTTTCTGTAAGGTATTTCTTACCTTCTTTCTCCTCGAGCTGTCGCTTGGCAAGGCCGAGCTCTTGCTCTGTCCTCTCGAGTCCCTGTTTCAGGGCACCCACCTCCGCAGTCAGTGCGGCGGTGGCTAGCAGCGAAGCCTACATACGCATATTGACTCTTTGTTGTTAGACTCCTGCGAAATTTAATAGATCCTCTATTCAGCTTTTCTTTCCGAACGCCAAATAGAGCATCAGGGGCTACTGTCTATGCGCTTATATTCTTACATATTTTTTACTTACCTCGAAGCCCGTTAGAAGGCTAGCGCAAGCTTCAGTCAGTCCGCTCTTGGCGGACTGAACCTTCTGGATCACCGTACTCATAATAGTACGGTGCTCCTCGTCGATGGAGGCGCCGTCAAGCACCTCAAGTAGATTGTCCGGCACCTCCGGTTGGATGGAGGCCGCCGGCTCAGAAGGCTTGCTCCTCTTGGAAGGAGTTCGCCTACTGCGGTCCGGAGGAAAGCCTCGCACACGACGATAAACGCCGAGATGTTGTGGACGAAGTTCGGGGCCAGATCATGGAAATCCAGGTCGTAGTAAAACATGAGCCCTCGGACAAATGGGTGGAGTGGAAAACCCAGTCCGCGGAGGAAGTGGGGAAGGAATACTACCCTCTCATGGGGCCTTGGGGTGGGGAGAAGCTGCCCCTCCTCGGGAAGCCGGTGCGCGATGTCTTTGGACAAGTATCCCGCCTTCCTTAGCTTTTTAACATGGCCCTCCTTGACGGAGGAGACCATCCACTTGCCTCCCGCTCCGGACATTGCTGGAGAAGGTTGAGGTGGGAAGTGCGGGCTTGGGCGCTGGAGCTCGAGTGCGCAGGAGATGGATAGGCAAAGGAGGAAGAAGGCATAGGTAAAAAGGTGGATCCTTATCCCCTTATATGGGCGGATGCGGTTGTGCGTCCCCGCTAGCCTGGTAAAACTCGCATGCCTCCCAAGCGCCGTGATGAATGGCGCGGTTGAGTTACCCACGTTCGTATTAATGAGAATCCCGTAAAGGGGGGGTACACGATCTCTGCTTCGACAAGACGTGCCAAGGAAACCGCTTCGCAAAACATGCTGAGGTGGAAAAGTAAAAACGATTCGAGTAAAGGACTTGGCCGTAGTGTGATGGCGCACTGCGGAATACATCAGCAGATTTGATTTGTGTCTATATTATTCTCTCTATGGCAATATGTGGAAGCTTATTTTGCAGAACCGGACACTACTCTTGGTGTTTACAATCTTCTATGAAGGACTTGGAGGAGGAACCCGCCTTGCAATGCCGAAGACAATTTGCGCGCCGGACTCGTCGTCATTGAAGCCTGGTTTAGGGGCTACTGAGGGAGTCCTGGATTAGGGGGTGTTCGGGTAGCCGGACTATACCTTCAGCCGGACTCCTGGACTATGAAGATACAAGATTGAAGACTTCGTCCCGTGTCCGGATGGGACTTTCCTTGGCGTGGAAGGCAAGCTTGGCGATGCGGATATTCAAGATCTCCTACCATTGTAACCGACTTTATGTAACCCTAACCCTATCCGGTGTATATATAAACCGGAGGGTTGTAGTCCGTAGGCAATCAACTCCATACACAACAATCATACCATAGGCTAGCTTCTAGGGTTTAGCCTCCTTGATCTTGTGGTAGATCTACTCTTGTACTACCCATATCATCAATATTAATCAAGCAGGAGTAGGGTATTACCTCCATCGAGAGGGCCCGAACCTGGGTAAAACAAAGTGTTCCCTGCCTCCTGTTACCATCCGGCCTAGATGCACAGTTCGGGACCCCCTACCCGAGATCCGCCGGTTTTGACACCGACACGTACCCTACCATAAGCTCTTCATTTGTTCTCCGCTATTAGTGACTTTGGAGTGACTCTTTGTTGCATGTTGAGGGATAGTTATATGATCCAGTTATGTTATTATTGTTGAGGGAACTTGCACTAGCAAAAGTATGAACCCTAGGCCTTGTTTCAACGCATTTCAGTACTGTTTATGCTCACTTTTATCATTAGTTACCTTGTTGTTTTTATATTTTCAGATTACAAATACCTTTATCTACTATCCATATACCACTTGTATCACCATCTCTTCGCCGAACTAGTGCACCTATACAATTTACCATTGTATTGGGTGTGTTGGGGACACAAGAGACTCTTTGTTATTTGGTTGCAGGGTTGCTTGAGAGAGACCATCTTCATCCTACGCCTCCTACGGATCGATAAACCTTAGGTCATCCACTTGAGGTAAATTTGCTACTGTGCTACAAACCTCTGCACTTGGAGGCCCAACAACATCTACAAGAAGAAGGTTGTGTAGTAGACATCAAGCTCTTTTCTGGCGCCGTTGCCGGGGAGGTGAGTGCTTGAAGGTATATCTTTAGATCTTGCAATCGAGTCTTTTAGTTTCTTGTTTTATCACTAGTTTAGTTTATAAAAGAAAATTACAAAAAAATGGAATTGAGTTTGCCTCATACGCTTCATCTTTTTAATATCTTTCATGAGTATGATGGAAAGGAAAATTGTGCTCAAGTGATGGAGGAAGAATGCATTAGAATGTTTGGCACTAAATCTTTGAATGATGAGCATGATTGCAATGTTGTTAGTATGAATTCCTTGAATATCCATGATGCTAATGATATGCAAAGCCACAAGCTTGGGGAGGCTATGTTTGATGAAGATAATATTTTTTGTCCCCCAAGCTTTGATGAGCAAATTTATTATGATGAAAGAATGCCTCCTATTTATGATGATTATATTGGTGAAATTGGATTTGGAGAGGTCATGACTTTATTTAGTAATGATTCCACTATTTCGGAAGAGGTTCCAATTGATTATGAGAACAAAGTTGCTATCTATGATGATCATTGTGATGACTTGTATGCTATTAAAAATAATGATAACCATGAAACTTGTCATCATGATTTTAGTTTTCAATTGGATTATGCCTCACATGATAATTATTTTGTTGAGTTTGCTCCCACTATTATTCATGAGAAGAATTTTGCTTGTGTGGGGAGTAATAAAATTTCTATGCTTGTAGATCATGATAAGAATGCTCTATGTGCTGGTTATATTGTTGAATTCATTCATGATGCTACTGAAAATTATTATGAGGGAGGAATATATGCTTGTAGGCATCGCAATAATATCAAGTTTCCTCTCTATGTGCTTAAAATTTTGAAGTTATGCTTGTTTTACCTTCCTATGCAAGTTGATTCTTGTTCCCACAAGTTGTTTGCTCGTAAAATCCCTATGCATAGGAAGTGGGTTAGACTTAAATGTGTTAGTCATATTCTTCATGATGCTCTCTTTATGTTTCAATTCTTATCTTTTATGTGAGCATCATTGACATCATCATGCCTAGCTAGGGGCGTTAAACGATAGCGCTTGTTGGGAGGCAACCCAACTTTATTTTTGTTCCTTGTTTTTTGTTCCTGTTTAGTAATAAATAATTCATCTAGCCTCTGTTTAGATGTGGTTTTATGCTTTTAATTAGTGTTTGTGCCAAGTAGAACCGTTGGGAAGACTTGGGGAAAGTCTTGTTGATCATGCTGTAAAAAACAGAAACTTTAGCGCTCACGAGAATTCCTGCCATTTTTATTTGGAGAGTGATATTTAGTTAATTATTTTTGCAGATTATTAATAGATAAATTCCTCAGGTCCAGCAATTTATTTTAGAATTTTTGGGGTTCCATAAGTATACATTTGATCCAGATCACTACAGACTGTTCTGTTCTTGACAGATTCTGTTTACGATGTGTTGTTTGCTTATGAGAGAAGTGCATATATCAACCTTCAACTCTTTGGTCGGTCTAATATACACCCCTCATCTATTATACCGTCTAAGTTGCACCCTCCAACTATCAAAACCAGACGAATTACCCCCCTATCTGGCCTTGACCCTGGTTATGGTCCAGTCAGCACATGTTGACCAGGTCAACTCGTCCAGTCAGCATGCCATGTCAACAATGAAATGAATATATAATGCATAAATCAATAATTTGAAAAATATCTAATCTGCTGGTCAAAATTTGGCAGCATTTTGGTGCCATTTGGTACCATTTGAGCATCATATGAACAAATAAAAAGGCTTGAACATAACTGGTCACATATACATATATATAGGTCTGAAACACACATACATAGGTCTCACATACATATAGATAGGTCTGATACACACAAAGGTCTCACAAATAGGTCTGACACATATGTCTCACATAGATAGGTCTGATCGACACCCAAACCTCACAAGCACACAAATAACTCTCAATTTCAAATCCCAGCAAGCTTCGAAACCGAGCATATTTGGCCTTGCCAGTCCCCTTGCCTTTGTTACTGCCATTGCTACTGCTCCTCTCTTTGGTAACTTTGCTGCTAGTTGTCGCGCGAGAAGTACCAGTGCAAACATTGACATTCACATTCGAGCTTCCATGTACATTGAAGGTATTTCTAGAGAAATTATTTGACCTACTGTTGTTATTAGTTGGCGCCCTTCTCTTTGCTTGTCTTGGTGGTGCCATCTCCACGGTGGCCCTTCTTTTGTGTGAAGTGCTTTGTTGTGAACTCTGTAATAGAACAATTAGATGTACTACATTATATCAGAAGTGGTACAAAAAAGAAAGTACGGCGGAAAAATATGGTGAACGAGCTTACCAGAACAGGTGCTTCACTTGGTGGACGAGCACTTCCCCTAGGAGCACTAGGCGTAGCAGAAAGTGGAGCAGTACCACTAGGAGCAGAAGCAGATGGAGCACTAGCACTAGGCACTCCATTTCTTTGTTTGCAAGTTGTTTTGTTGTGTCCACTTTGCTTGCACAAGCTACACTTGATCACTGTGCCAACCTTGCTAACTTTGCTAGTCTTTGGTTTTTCTTCCTTTTCTCTTGTTCTACACTTCTTTTTCCTACCAGGCATATTGATGTACCCAGGTGCTTTTGGTTTTGGTCTCTGAGACACAGGCCATGCAGCTCTTCCCTCAAGAGGTTGAAGACAATAAGCATAAGTTTTTTTGAAATTATCCACTCTGTAGCAATCAGCAATGTAATCATCCAATTTGTTTGTAGTGCAGTGTATGCAGCTGATGGCATGAGAGCAAGGAAGGCCTGACAACTGCCAATACCTACAACTACATGTCCTGTCATGCAATCTGACAGTGTACCTATGTACTCTTGTCTTCACTTCATATGCATCATTGCCATTAAAAAATGCATGACAATAAGCAGAATAATCTATGCTTTTCTGTAGCTTCTTCAGTACTTTCGGACAGATGATGCCAGTCCAACTTTCCATTTCACTTCTCATTTCTTGTATCCTGATCATAATTTGTTGCCTAATTGTTATCACAGGATATAATCTAGCCTCAACTATCCATTTGTTAAAAGTTTCAGAAATGTTGTTGTCCACGGAATCACAACAACTTCCTAACCTGAACCAAGCCATGCTCCAGTGTTGTGGGTCTGTGTTCATAACATCCCTTGCTCCATCAGGTGTGCATTGTGCTAACTTGGCCCTTGCAAGATTGAACAACATTGTGCAAGGTGCTTTTGCACAAGCCCAGAATAGCTTTTGCCAGTCCTTTTCCATATATTTTTTCCTCCAGTTAGCATATATGTGCCTAGCACAATTCCTATGCTCTGCCATTGGAGCCCAGTGGTGAACAACATTCAATATTCCTTTTTGCTGATCAGAAATTGTAACCCAGCCATCACCATCTCCAACTTTCAGATCATTAAACAACAAGCTACAAAACCAGTCCCAAGATTCATTGGTCTCCTTATCCACAAGTGCCCATGCTATTGGATACATCTGATGATTTGCATCTCTACCAACGGCACTTAATATCTCTCCTGCTCTCCCTTTCAAAAAGCATCCATCTAAGGATATAACTTTCCTACACCCAGCTAAGAAGCCCTTCTTACAAGCATCAAAGCACACATAAAAGTGGTGGAATGTTGGTTCTTCAAAATCTGGGTGAAGCTTGATCACACAAGTAGTCCCAGGGTTGCTTCTAAGTAACTCAAGTTGGTAATCAAACACTTGGCTGTACTCTCCCTCTTTAGCCGCAAGCATTTTTCCAATGACAAGTGCTTTTGCTCTCTTGATTTTGGATATTGACACATTTGCAAACATTTTTTTCCTGTACGATTGACTTTAATTGCTGGATTGACCATTCTGGACTTGACATTATCAAACTCTCAAACTTTTCTGCAATCCTTCTACTTGTAACTAGTGCACTATCTTTCCTTTTTGGACAAGTGTGTTCCTTCGTAAATGAAGTAATCTGCCAACTTTCAAACTTTGATGTTTTCCTCAACAAACACACCCAAGGACAATGAGGCCATGTGCACTTTGCCCTTACTCTGACTCCCTCATCTTTTAAGAACTTGATTTATTTTCTTTCCTTCAGTGCATAACGAATGATTGCATCTTTGAACTCCTTCTTCCCACTAAATGTCATACCCAAGGTGAACTTGATCACTTCTGCTTTCTTATTAAACCTAGCATATTCAGACTCACGCTTGATAAGTTCACCATCACTATCCTCGTCATAAGATTCATCCTCTTCGGCACTTGATTCATCTTCATAATTGCCTTCAGGTTTAACTACATTCAATGCTTCAAACTCATACTCAAGTGCAAGTTTTTCAGCTGCCATCTTCTTGCTCCTTTTGAATTTCTTGTAATCTTGCTTAATAGCATCTGCCTCATCATCATCCGATGAAAAATCTGGTGGCACAAAGTCACTATCATCGGAGCTGCTTTCTACATCAATTAGCTTTTCCTTTGCGGACTTCTTCTCATCAGCAGTAGCTACATAATCGTCTTCAGCCCAATCTTCTTCCTCACTAACTTCTTCATCTTGCACGGCCGGATCCTCCACATACACATCAGCCACACCTGCATCTGTTGTACATGCTGACAGTGTTTCAACAGACTTGTCCTCAGACAACATCAACAATCCATCAAATAAATCCTTCCCAGGGAAGAGCCAGTGCAATTGTTGTCCGTCCACTGTGACATAATGCTCACTCAAACACTGTTGAATTCTCTGTAAGCTCAAGGTTGCTCGATCTAAAAAGGACATTGCTTCTTTGCCCCCCACATACTGTATTGTCTTCCCGTCATTGATAAATTCCCCATTGAAATGAAAACGGACAACAATACAATCTGCTGGATCCATAACCTATGATTACAAAAAAATAAATGAGATAAAATCACTTTGTTGCAGAGGACCCAAATCATCCCTAAGTGAGCCTTATGAACTATTCTGTGAAAGACGGAGAAGATGGCAGAAGTGGGCGGGGGAATATTGCTCACCTAATTCTTCGCGTCCTCAACCTCGCGTCCGAGCGCTGGAAGAACTTGGCAAGCTATGGCGGCGACGATACTTCACCGTCGAGATCAGCCTAGGGGCTGCGGGCTCTGCTTGGAGTTGGGGTAGGAGCTCTGCCCGTGGAGGGGATAACTGGAGGAGGCGGCGACAGCTTCAGATCGGCCGGTGGCGGGAGCAACTCAGGCGGCGGTGAGGAGAGACCGGGGCGGTGGCGCTGGTCTCCTCGGGAGAGATCGGGGCGGCGGCGCTGGTCTCCTCGGGAGAGACCGTGGCGGCGGTGGGGGGGAGAGGGGCGGCGGTGGGGGGGAGAGGGGCGGCGATGGGGAGAGATCGGGGCGGCGGTGGGGAGAGATCAGGGCGGCGACGCTGGTTTCCTCAGCGCCAGGCGGAGGTGGGGAAATCTGAGAGAGAGATCGAATGAGAGAAAGGGGGTGCTCGGGCTGTGTAGGTTAAGTCAGACGTGGCATGCTCACTGGACGAGTTGACCTGATCAACATGTGCTGACTGGACCAAAACCAGGGTCAAGGCGAGACAGGGGGGTAATTCGTCTGGTTTTGATAGTTGGAGGGTGCAACTTAGACGGTATAATAGATGAGGGGTGTATACTAGACCGACCAAAGAGTTGAAGGTTGATATATGCACTTCTCTCTTTGCTTATTTTGATGAATCTATGAGTAGTATCGGAGGGTATGAACCATAGATAAGTTGGAATACAGTAGATATTACACTAATATGAATTTAGAATGAGTTCACAACAGTACCTAAGTGGTGATTTATTTTCTTATACTAACGGAGCTTACGAGTTTTCTCTTAAGTTTTGTGTTGTGAAGTTTTCAAGTTTCGGGTAAAGATTCGATGGACTATGGAATAAGGAGTGGAAAGAGCCTAAGATTGGGGATTCCCAAGGCACCCCAAGGTAATATTCAAGGAAAACCAAAATCCTGAGCTTGGGTATGCCCCGGAAGGCATCCCCTCTTTCGTCTTCGTTCATCGGTAACTTTACTTGGAGCTATATTTTTATTCGCCACATGATATGTGTTTTGCTTGGAGCGTCATTTTATTTACTTTTGTTTTGCTTGCTGTTTGAATAAAGTACCAAGATCTGAAATTATTAAATGTTAGAGAGTCTTCACATAGTTTCATAATTATTCAACTACTCATTGATCTTCACTTATATCTTTCGGAGTAGTTTGTTGTTGCTTTAGTGCTTGACTTGCATCTTTTTAGAGCATGGTGGTAGTTTTATTTTGAAGAAATAGATGAACTCTCATGCTTCACTTAGATTATTTTGAGAGCCTTAAATAGCATGGTAATTTTCTTAAATGATCCTAATATGCTAGGCATCCAAGAATAGTAAAAACTTTCATAAAGTGCATTGAATACTAAGAGAAGTTTGATACTTGATGATTGTTTTGAGATATGGAGATGGTGATACTAGAGTCATGCTAGTTGAGTAGTTGTGAATTTGAGAAATACTTGTGTTCAAGTTTGTGATTCCCGTAGCATGCACGTATGGTGAACCGTTATGTGATGAAGTCGGAGCATGATTTATTTATTGATTGTCTTCATTATGAGTGGCGGTCGGGGACGAGCAATGGTCTTTTCCTACCAATCTATCCCCCTAGGAGCATGCGTGTAGTACTTTGTTTCGATAACTAATAGATTTTTGCAATAAGTATGTGAGTTCTTTATGACTAATGTCGAATCCATGGATTATATGCACTCTCACTCTTCCACCATGCTAGCCTCTCTAGTACCGCGTAACTTTCGCCGGTACCTTAAACCCACCATATACCTTCCTCAGAACAGCCACCATACCTACCTATTATGGCATTTCCATAGCCATTCCGAGATATATTTCCATGTAATGTCCCACCGTTTTGTTATTATGACACGCTTCATCATTGTCATATCGCTTTGCATGATCATGTAGTTGACATCGTATTTGTGGCAAAGCCACCGTTCATAATTCTTTCATACATGTCACTCATGAGTCATTGCACATCCCGGTACACCGCCAGAGGCATTCATATAGAGTCATATCTTGTTCTAAGTATCGAGTTGTAATTCTTGAGTTGTAAGTAAATAAAAGTGTGATGATCATCATTATTAGAGCATTGTCCCAGTGAGGAAAGGATGATGGAGACTATGATTCCCCCACAAGTCGGGATGAGACCCCGGACAAAAAATAAAAAATAATAATAAAAGAGGCCATAAAAAAGAAGAGAAAAAGGCCCAAACAAAAAAATATAAAAAAGAGAGAAAAAGAGAGAAGGGGTAATGCTACTATCCTTTTACCACACTTGTGCTTCAAAGTAGCACCATAATCTTCATGATAGAGAGACTCCTATGTTGTCACTTTCATATACTAGTGGGAATCTTTCATTATAGAACTTGGCTTGTATATTCCAATGATGGGCTTCCTCAAAATGCCCTAGGTCTTCATGAGCGAGCAAGTTGGATGCACACCCACTTAGTTTCTTTTGATGAGCTTTCATACACTTATAGCTCTAGTGCATCCGTTGCATGGCAATCCCTACTCACTCACATTGATATCTATTGATGGGCATCTCCATAGCCCATTGATACACCTAGTTGATGTGAGACTATCTTCTCCTTTTTGTCTTCTCCACAACCACCATTCTATTCCACCTATAGTTCTATGTCCATGGCTCACGCTCATGTATTGCGTGAAGATTGAAAAAGTTTGAAACATCAAAAGTATGAAACAATTGCTTGTCTTGTCATCGGGGTTGTGCATGATTTAAATATTTTGTGTGGTGAAGATAGAGCATAGCCAGACTATATGATTTTGTAGGGATAGCTTTATTTGGCCATGTTATTTTGAGAAGACATGATTACTTGGTTAGTATGCTTGAAGTATTATTACTTTTATGTCAATATTAAACTTTTGTGTTGAATCTTATTGATATGAATATTCTTGCCACAATAAAGAAGACTACATGGATAAATACGTTAGGTAGCATTCCACATCAAAAATTCTGTTTTTATCATTTACCTACTCGAGGACGAGCAGGAATTAAGCTTGGGGATGCTGATACGTCTCCAATGTATCTATAATTTTTGATTGTTCCATGCTATTATATTATCAACTTTGGATGTTTATGGGCTTTATTATGCACTTTTATATTATTTTTGGGACTAACCTATTAACCCAGAGCCCAGTGCCAGTTTCTGTTTTTACCTTGTTTTAGAACATCGTAGAAAAGGAAAACCAAACGGAGTCCAATTGACCTGAAACTTCATGGAACTTATTTTTGGATCAGAAGAAGCCTAGAAGACTTGGAGTGCACGCCAGGGGATCTACGAGGAGGCCACGAAGCAGGGGGCGCGCCCACCCCCCTGGGCGCGCCCTCCACCCTCGTGGGCCCCTCGTGGCCCCCCTAACGTACTTCTTCCGCCTATATATCTCCATATACCCTTAAAACATCCGAGAGCACAATTGATCGTGAGTTTCGCCGCCAGAAGCCTCCGTAGCCACCGAAAACCAATCTAGACCCGTTCCGGCACCCCGCCGGAGGGGGAATCCCTCTCGGTGGCCATCTTCATCATCCCGGTGCTCTCCATGACGAGGAGGGAGTAGTTCACCCTCGGGGCTGAGGGTATGTACCAGTAGCTATGTGTTTGATCTCTCTCTCTCTCTCTCGTGTTCTTGATTTGGCACGATCTTGATGTATCGTGAGCTTTGCTATTATAGTTGGATCTTATGATATTTTCTTCCCCCTCTACTCTCTTGTAATGGATTGAGTTTCCCCTTTGAAGTTATCTTATTGGATCGAGTCTTTAAAGATTTGAGAACACTTGATGTATGTCTTGCCGTGCGTATCTGGGGTGACAATGGGATACCCCGTGATTCACTTGATGTATGTTTTGGTGATCAACTTGCGGGTTTCGCCCATGAACCTATGCATAGGGGTTGGCACACGTTTTCATCGTGATTCTCCGGTAGAAACTTTGGGGCACTCTTTGAGGTTCTATGTGTTGGTTGAATAGATGAATCTAAGATTGTGTGATGCATATAGTATAATCATACCCACGGATACTTGAGGTGACATTGGAGTATCTAGGTGACATTAGGGTTTTGATTGATTTGGGTCTTAAGGTGTTATTCTAGTACGAACTCTAGGGCTGTTTGTGACACTTATAGGAATAGCCCAACGGATTGATTGGAAAGAATAACTTTGAGGTGGTTTCGTACCCTACCATAATCTCTTCGTTTGTTCTCCGCTATTAGTGACTTTGGAGTGACTCTTTGTTGCATGTTGAGGGATAGTTATATGATCCAATTATGTTATTATTGTTGAGGGAACTTGCACTAGTGAAAGTATGAACCCTAGGCCTTGTTTCAACGCATTGCAATACCGTTTACGCTCACTTTTATCATTAGTTACCTTGCTGTTTTTATATTTTCAGATTACAAATACCTTTATCTACTATCCATATACCACTTGTATCACCATCTCTTCGCCGAACTAGTGCACCTATACAATTTACCATTGTATTGGGTGTGTTGGGGACACAAGAGACTCTTTGTTATTTGGTTGCAGGGTTGCTTGAGAGAGACCATCTTCATCCTACGCCTCCTATGGATTGATAAACCTTAGGTCATCCACTTGAGGGAAATTTGCTACTGTCCTACAAACCTCTGCACTTGGAGACCCAACAACGTCTACAAGAAGAAGGTTGTGTAGTAGACATCAGGTATATTTGAGTACCTTGGCACCTTTTGCTATGAAGCGATAGGTGGGAGCAAAGTCATCATCACGATCATCAGCGGAGTTGGAGTTGCCATGTTCCTCAATGTTGGAGATGGACTTGCTGACAAAAGTAGTAGCGAGAGCTAGGCTCGCCACACCAGAGTCTGACTCCTCAGATTCCTCCTCTTCCTTATTTTCCTTAGATTCAGCTTCAGAGTCCATTTCCTTGCCAATGAATGTCTGAGCCTGTCTGGAACTGCTCTTCTTGTGAGATGAAGACTTTGAAGATTTTGACGATGAGGACTTTAAAGATTTCCTATTTTTCTTCAAGTCATCTGAACTGTCATCCTTGTACTTCTTCTTCTTTGATTCCTTCACCCATTGAGGACAATCAGCAATGAAATGAGTGGACTTCTTGCATTTGTGGCAAGTCCTTTTCTTGCTGTTGCGGGATGAAGAATTTGATCTCAAGTCATCATCCCTTGAAGATTTTCCAGAACGGCCACACCTTGAGAACTTCTGAAATTTCCTCACGAGCATTGCTAGCTCCTGGCTTAGTTCTTCAGGAACACCAAGGCTGCTGTCAGAATCTTCCTCTTTAGATGAGGAAATTTCCATGGCCTTCAGTGCCCGTGATCTTCCATAGCTTGGCTCGTAGAGGTCTCTGATGTCTACTACGCAACCTTCTTCTTGTAGACGTTGTTGGGCCTCCAAGTGCAGAGGTTTGTAGGACAGTAGCAAATTTCCCTCAAGTGGAAGACCTAAGGTTTATCAATCCGTGGGAGGCATAGGATGAAGATGGTCTCTCTCAAACAACCCTGCAACCAAATAACAAAGAGTCTCTTGTGTCCCCAACACACCCAATACAATGGTAAATTGTATAGGTGCACTAGTTCGGCGAAGAGATGGTGATACAAGTGGAATATGGATAGTAGATAATGGTTCTTGTAATCTGAAAATATAAAAACAGCAAGGTAACTAATGATAAAAGTGAGCACAAACAGTATTGCAATGTGTTGAAACAAGGCCTAGGGTTCATACTTTCACTAGTGCAAGTTCTCTCAACAATAATAACATAATTGGATCATATAACTATCCCTCAACATGCAACAAAGAGTCACTCCAAAGTCACTAATAGCGGAGAACAAACGAAGAGATTATTGTAGGGTACGGAACCACCTCAAAGTTATCCTTTCTGATCGATCTATTCAAGACTCCTAGTAAAATAACACGAAGCTATTCTTTTCGTTCAATCTATCATAGAGTTCGTACTAGAATAACACCTTAAGACACAAATCAACCAAAACCCTAATGTCACCTAGATACTCTAATGTCACCTCAAGTATCCGTGGGTATGATTATACGATATGCATCACACAATCTCAGATTCATCTATTCAACCAACACAAAGAACTTCAAAGAGTGCCCCAAAGTTTCTACCGGAGAGTCAAGACGAAAACGTGTGCCAACCCCTATGCATAAGTTCACGAGGTCACGGAACTCGCAAGTTGATCACCAAAACATACATCAAGTGGATCACGTGATATCCCATTGTCACCACAGATAAGCACATGCAAGACATGCATCAAGTGTTCTCAAATCCTTAAAGACTCAATCCGATAAGATAACTTCAAAGAGAAAACTCAATTCATCACAAGAGAGTAGAGGGGGAGAAACATCATAAGATCCAAATATAATAGCAAAGCTCGTGATACATCAAGATCGTACCACCTCAAGAACACAAGAGAGAGATCAAACACATAGCTATTGGTACATACCCTCAGCCCCGAGGGTGAACTACTCCCTCCTCGTCATGGAGAGCGCCGGGATGGTGAAGATGGCCACCGGAGAGGGATTCCCCCTCCGGCAGGGTGCCGAAACGGGTCTAGATTGGTTTTCGGTGGCTACGGAGGCTTTTGGCAGCGGAACTCCTGATCTATTGTGCTCCTGAATGTTTTTAGGGTATATGGATATATATAATCGAAAGAAGTTGGTCCGGGGAGCCACGAGCGGCCCATGAGGGTGGGGCGCGCCCAGGGGGTAGGGCGCGCCTCCCTGCCTCGTGCCTCCGTCGAAGCTTCCCTGACGTCTACTCCAAGTCCCCTAGATTGCTTCCATTCCAAAAATAAGTTCCGTGAAGTTTCAGGTCAATTGGACTCCGTTTGATTTTCCTTTTGTGCGGTACTCTAAAACATGGAAACAACAGAAACTGTCACTAGGCTCTAGGTTGATAGGTTAGTCCCAAAAATCATATAAAATAGCATACAAATGCATATAAAACATCCAAGGTTGATAATATTATAGCATGGAACAATCAAAAATTATAGATACATTGGAGACGTATCAAGCATCCCCAAGCTTAATTCTTGCTCGTCCTCGAGTAGGTAAATGATAAAAACAGAATTTTTGATGTGGAATGCTACCTAACATATTTATCCACGTAATTCTCTTTGTTGTGGCAAGAATATTCAGATCCATAAGATTCAAGACAAAAGTTTAATATTGACATAAAAACAATAATACTTCAAGCATACTAACAAAGCAATCATGTCTTCTCAAAATAACATGGCCAAAGAAAGCTATCTCTACAATATCATACGGTCTGGCTATGCTCCATCTTCACCACACAAAGTATTTAAATCATGCACAACCCCGATGAGAAGCCAAGCAATTGTTTCATACTTTTGGTGTTCTCAAACTTTTTCAATCTTCACGCAATACATGAGCGTGAGCCATGGATATAGCACTATAGGTGGAATAGAATGGTGGTTGTGGAGAAGACAAAAAGGAGAAGATAGTCTCACATCAACTAGGCATATCAACGGGCTATGGATATGCCCATCAATAGATATCAATGTGAGTGAGTAGGGATTGCCATGCAACGGATGCACTAGAGCTATAAGTGTATGAAAGCTTAAAAAGAAACTAAGCGGGTGTGCATCCAACTCGCTTGCTCATGAAGACCTAGGGCATTTTGAGGAAGCCCACCATTGGAATATACAAGCCAAGTTCTATAATGAAAGATTCCCACTAGTATATGAAAGTGATATCATAGGAGACTCTCTATCATGAAGATCATGGGGCTACTTTGAAGCACAAGTGTGAAAAAGGGATAGTAGCATTGTCCCTTCTCTCTTTTTCTCTTATTTTTTTGGGCCTTCTCCCTTTTCTTTTTATGGCCTTTTTCGTTCGGAGTCTCATCCCGACTTGTGGGGGAATCATAGTCTCCATCATCATTTCCTCACTTGGGACAATGCTCTAATAATGATGATCATCACACTTTTATTTACTTACAACTCAAGAATTACAACTCGATACTTAGAACAAAATATGACTATGTGAATGCCTCTGGCGGTGTACCGGGATGTGCAATGACTCATGAGTGACATCTATGAAAGAATTATGAATGGTGGCTTTGCCACAAATACGATGTCAACTACATGATCATGCAAAGCAATATGACAATGATGGAGCATGTCATAATAAATGGAACGGTGAAAAGTTGCATCACAATATATCTCGGAATGGCTATGGAAATGCCATAATAGGTAGGTATGGTGGCTGTTTTGAGGAAGATAAATGGTGGGTTTTATGGTACCGGCGAAAGTTGTGCAGTACTAGAGAGGCTAGCAATGGTGGAAGGTTGAGAGTGTGTATAATCCATGGACTCAACATTAGTCATAAAGAACTCACATACTTATTGCAAAAATCTATTAGTTATCGAAACAAAGTACTACGCGCATGCTCCTAGGGGGATAGATTGGTAGGAAAAGACCATCGCTCGTCCCCGACCGCCACTCATAAGGAAGACAATCAATAAATAAATCATGCTCAGACTTCATCACATAACGGTTCACCATACATGCATGCTACAAGAATCACAAACTTTAACACAACTATCTCTCAAATCCACAATTACTCAACTAGCACGACTCTAATATTACCATCTTCATATCTCAAAACAATTATCAAGTATCAAACTTGTCATAGTATTCAATGCACTTTATATGAAAGTTTTTATTATATCCCTCTTGGATGCCCGTCATATTAGGACTAAATTAATAACCAAAGCAAATTACCATGCTGTTTAGGACTCTCAAAATAATATAAGTGACGCATGAGAGTTCATATATTTCTATAAAATAAACCCACCACCGTGCTCTAAAAAGATATAAGTGGAGCACTAGAGCAACAACAAACTACTCCGAAAGATATAAGTGAAGATCAATGAGTAGTCGAATAATTATCCAACTATATGAAGACTCTCTAACATTTAAGAATTTCAGATCTTGGTATTTTATTCAAACAGCAAGCAAAACAAAAGAAAATAAAATGACGCTCCAAGCAAAACACATATCATGTGGTGAATAAAAATATAGCTTCAAGTAAAGTTACCGATGAACGAAGACGAAAGAGGGGATGCCTTCCAGGGCATCCCCAAGCTTAGGCTCTTGGTTGTCCTTGAATATTACCTTGGGGTGCCTTGGGCATCCCCATGTTGGGGAACGTAGCCGAAATTCAAAATTTTCTACGCATCACCAAGATCAATCTATGGAGTAATCTAGCAACGAGGGGAAGGAGAGTGCATCTACATACCCTTGTAGATCGCTAAGCGGAAGCGTTCAAGTGAACGGGGTTGATGGAGTCGTACTCGTCGTGATTCAAATCACCGATGATCCTAGTGCCGAACGAACGGCACCTCCGTGTTCAACACACATACAACCCGGTGACGTCTCCTACGCCTTGATCCAGCAAGGGGAGAAGGAGAGGTTGGGGAAGACTCCATCCAGCAGCAGCACGACGGCGTGGTGGTGGTGGAGGAGCGCGGGACTCCAGCAGGGCTTCGCCAAGCACTACAAGAGACGAGGAGGGAGAGGGGTAGGGTGCGCCAACAGGGAGAGCAAATCACATGTGTTGGGCAGCCCCAAACCTCAAGTATATATAGGGGAAGGGGAGGGGCTGCGCCCCCACCTAGGGTTCCCTCCCTAGGGGTGGCGGCAGCCCCCAGATCCCATCTGGGAGGTGGCCAAGGGGGAGAAAGGGGGGCGCACCTAGGGTGGGCCTTAAGGCCCATCTGGACCTAGGGTTTGCCCCCTCCCACTCTCCCTTGCGCCTTGGGCCTTGGTGGGAGGCGCCCCAGCCCACCTAGGGGCTGGTCCCTTCCCACTATTGGCCCATGTAGGCCTCCGGGGCTGGTGGCCCCACTTGGTGGACCCCCGGACCCCTCCGGTGGTCCCGGTACACTACCAGTGATGCCCGGAACAATTCCGGTGGCCAAAACCATACTTCCTATATATCAATCTTTACCTCCGGACCATTCCGGAACTCCTCGTGATGTCTGGGATCTCATCTGGGACTCCAAACGACATTCGGTAACCGCATACATACCTTCCCTATAACCCTAGCGTCATCGAACCTTAAATGTGCAGACCCTACGGGTTCGGGAGTCACGCAGACATGACCGAGACAACTCTCTGGTCAATAACCAACAACGGGATTTGGATACCCATGTTGGCTCCCACATGCTGCACGATGATCTCATCGGATGAAACACGATGTCGAGGATTCAATCAATCCTGTATTCAATTCCCTTTGTCCAGCGGTACGATACTTGCCCGAGATTCGATCGTTGGTATCCCGATACCTGGTTCAATCTCGTTACCAGCAAGTCTCTTTACTCGTTCCGTAACACATCATCCCGTGATCAAATCCTTGATCACATTGTGCACATTATGATGATGTCCTACCGAGTGGGCCCAGAGATACCTCTCCGTTTACATGGAGTGACAAATCCCACTCTCGATTCGTGCCAACCCAACAAACACTTTCAAAGATACCTGTAGTGTACCTTTATAGCCACCCAGTTACGTTGTGACGTTTGGTACACCCAAAGAATTCCTACGGTATCCGGGAGTTGCACAATCTCATGGTCTAAGGAAATGATACTTGACATTAGAAAAGCTTTAGCATACGAACTACACGATCTTTGTGCTAGGCTTAGGATTGGGTCTTGTCCATCACATCATTCTCCTAATGATGTGATCCCGTTATCAACGACATCCAATGTCCATGGTTAGGAAATCGTAACCATCTATTGATCAACGAGCTAGTCAACTAGAGGCTTACTAGGGACATGGTGTTGTCTATGAATCCACACATGTATCTGAGTTTCCTATCAATACAATTCTAGCATGGATAATAAACGATTATCATGAACAAGGAAATATAATAATAACCAATTTATTATTGCCTCAAGGGCATATTTCCAACAGTCTCCCACTTGCACTAGAGTCAATAATCTAGTTCACATCGCAATGTGATTAACACTCACAGGTCACATCGCCATGTGACCAACATCCAAGAGTCTACTAGACTCAATGATCTAGTTCACATCACTATGTGATAAACACTCAAAGAGTTCTGAGTTTGATCATGTTATGCTTGTGAGAGAGGTTGTAGTCAACGGGTCTTGCCATATTCAGATCCCTATGTATTTCGCAAAACTTTATATCGTAGATGCTGCTACCATGTTCCACTTGGAGCTATTCCAAATTATTGCTCCATTATATGTATCCGGTATCTCTACTTAGAGCTATCCGGATAGGTGTTAAGCTTGCATCGACATAACTCTTTATGTCGAACTCTTTATCACCTCCATAACCGAGAAACATTTCCTTATTCCTCTAAGGATAATTTGACTGCTATCTAGTGTTCCACTCCTAGATCACCTTTGTACCCTCTTGCCAGACATGTGGCAAGGCACACATCAGGTGCGGTACTTCAGCATGGCATACCGTATAGAGCCTATGACAAAAGCATAGGGGATGACCTTCGTCCTTCCTCTTTCTTCTGCCGTGGTCAAGCTTTGAGTCTTACTCAACTTCATACCTTACAACTCAGGTAAGAACCCCTTCTTTGACTGATCTATTTTGAACACCTTCAAAAACATGTCAAGGTGTGCGTTCTTTGAAAGTATCATCAGGCGTCTTGATCTATTTCTATAGATCTTGATGCCCAATATGTAAGCAGCTTTATCCAGGTCTTCCTTTGAAAAACACTCTTCAAACAACCGTTTATGCTTTCCAGAAATTCTACATTATTTCGGATCAACAATATGTCATCCACATATACTTATCAGAAATGTTGTAGTGCTCCCACTCACTTTCTTGTAAATACAAGTTTCTAGCAAACATTGTATAAACCTAAAAGCTTTGATCACTCCATCAAAGCATATATTCCGACTCCGAGATGCTTGCTCTAGTCCATAGAAGGATTGCTGGAGCCAGCATACCTTTTAGCATCCTTAGGATCGACAAAACTTTGATTGTATCACATACAACTTTTCTTACGAAAACTTGGTAAGAAAACTTGTTTTGACATCCATCTGTAAGATTTCATAATCGAAAAATACAGCTAATGCTAACATGATTCCGACGGACTTAAGCATCGCTACGGGTGAGAAATTCTCATCGTAGTCAACTCCTTGAACTTGTGAAAAGACTCTTTCCCATAAGTCGAGCTTCATAGAGGGTAACATTACCGCCCACGTTCGTCTTCTTCTTAAAGATCCATTTATCTCAGTGGCTTGCCGATCATCGGGCAAGTCCACCAAAGTCCATACTTTGTTCTGATACATGGATCCTATCTCGGATTTCATGGCTTCTAACCATTTGTCGGAATACGGGCCCACCATCGCTTCTCCATAGCTCGTAGGTTCATTGTTGTCTAACAACATGATATCCAAGACAGGATCACAGTACCACTCAGGAGTAGTACATATCCTTGTCGACCTACGAGGTTCGATAGCAACTTGATCTGAAGCTTCATGATCACTATCATTAACTTCCTATTCAACAGATGTGGGCGCCACAGAAAACATCTTTCTGTGTTGCATCACTTTCTGTTGAAATAAAGGTTCGACAACCTCATCAAGTTCTATCTTCCTCCCACTCAATTCTTTCGAGAGAAACTCCTTCTCAAGAAATGACCCGTTCTTAGCGGCAAACAATTTGCCCTTGGATCTGAGATAGAAGGTATACCCAACTATCACCTTTGGGTACTCTATGAAGATGTGTTTGTCCGCTTTGGGTTCAAGCTTCTCCGGCTGAAGCCTTCAGCATCGCAGCCCCAAACATTAGAAACGACAACTTTGGTTTCTTGCCAAACCAATGTTCATATGACGTTGTCTCAACGGACTTAGATGATGTCCTATCTAAAGTGAATGTAGCTGTCTCTAACGCATAACCTCAAAATTAAAACGGTAGATTGGTAAGAGACATCATAGATCGCACCATATCTCATAGGGTTCGATTACGACGTCCGGACACACCATTACCTTGTGGTGTTCCAGGTGGCTTCAACTGTGAAACAATTCCACAATGTCTTAAGTGGTTGCCAAAATCATAACTCAGAAAATCCCCTTTTGATCAGATCGTAGGAACATGATCTTATTGTTATGATGATTCTTAACTTCACTCTGAAATCGCTTGAACTTTTCAAACGTTTCAGACTTGTGCTTCATTAAGTAGATATACCTATATCTACCCAAATCGTCAGTGAAGGCGAGAAAATAGCGATATCCATCGCACGCTTCAATTCTCATTGGATCACACGCATCGGCATGCATGATTTCCAACAAGTCACTTGCCCGTTTCATTGTACCTGAAAACGGGATCGTAGTCATCCTGCCCATGAGGCATGGCTCGCATGTGTCAAGTGATTCAAAATCAAGTGACTCGAAACATCCATCGACATGGAGTTTCTTCATGCATCTTACGCCAATATGACCTAAGCGATAGTGCCACGAGAAAGTGGTACTATCATTATTAACTCTACATCTTTTGGCGTGAACATGTGTATTACCACGACCGAGATTCAATGAACCATTCACATAGGGTGCACGACCATGAAAGGTATCATTCATGTAAACAGAATAACCATTATTCTCTAACTTAAATGAATGATCGTATTGCAACGAACATGATCTAATCATATTCATGCTCAACGTAGACACCTGATAACATTTATCTAGGTTCAATACTAATCCCGAAGGCAGATGGAGCGTGCGATGGTGATCTCATCAATTTTGGAAACACTTCCAACACACATCGTCACCTCGCCCTCAGCCAGTCTCCGTTTAGTCCGTAGCTTTTGCTTCAAGTCACCAATAATAGCAACTGAACCGGTATCTAATACCCAGGTGCTACCAGGAGTACTAGTGAGGTACACATTAATAACACGTATATACTTTGTTGAAGTTTCCAGCCTTCTTATCTACCATGCATTTAGGGTAATTCCGCTACTAGTGACCGTTCCCCTTACAATAGAAGCACTCAGTCTCGGGTTTGGGTTCAACCTTGGGTTCCTTCACTGGAGCGGCAACTGGTTTGCCATCCATGAAGTTTCCCTTCTAGCCCTTGCCCTTCTTGAAACCAGTGGTCTTGTTAAACCATCAACATTTGATGCTCCTTCTTTGATTTCCACCTTTTGCGGTCTTAAGCACCGCGAACATCTCCAGGATCAACTCCATCCCTTGCATGTCATAGTTCATCACGAAGATCTAGTAGCTTAGTGATAGTGGCTAGAGAACTCTATCAATCACTATCTTATCTGGAAGTTTAACTCCCACTTGATTTAAGTGATTGTAGCACCCAGACATTCTGAGCACATGCTCACTAGCTGAGCTATTCTCCTCCATCTTGTTGGCAAAAGAACTTGTCAGAGGTCTCATACCTCTCAACACGGGCATGAGCCTGAAATCCCAATTTCAGCTCTTGGAACATCTTATATGTTCTATGGCATTCAAAACGTCATTGGAATCCCGATTCTAAGCCGTAAAGTATGGTGCACTAAACTATCAAGTAGTCATCAGGATGTGTCTGTCAGGTGTTCACAACATCCACAGACGATGTTGTAGGGGTTTGTACATCGAGCGATGCATCAAAGACGTAAGCCTTCTGTGTAGCAGTGAGGACACTCCTCGGACTACGGACCTAGTCCGCATCATTGCTTACAATATCTTTCAACTTAATCTTTCTCTAGGAACGTATTGAAACAGGGAGCTACAACGTGAGATATTTATCTACAACATATTTGCAGAGACAATTTAGACTATGTTCATGATAATTGAGTTCATCTAATCAAATTATTTAATGAACTCCCACTCAGATAGACATCCCTCCCGTCATCTAAGTGAAACATGATCCGAGTCAACTAGGCCGTGTCCGATCGTCACGTGAGACGGACTAGTCAACATCGGTGAACATCTTCATGTTGATCGTATCTTCTATACGACTCATGCTCGACCTTTCGGTCTTCCGTGTTCCGAGGCCATGTCTGTACATGCTAGGCTCGTCAAGTCAACCTAAGTGTTTCGCATGTGTCCCGAGGCCATGTCTGTACATGCTAGGCTCGTCAACACCCGTTGTATTCGAACGTTAGAATCTATAACACCCGATCATCACGTGGTGCTTCGAAACAACGAACCTTCGCAACGGTGCACAGTTAGGGGGAACACTTTTCTTGAAATTTTAGTGAGGGATCATCTTATTTAAGCTACCGTCGTTCTAAGCAAATAAGATGTAAAACATGATAAACATCACATGCAATCAAATAGTGACATGATATGGCCAATATCATTTTGCTCCTTTTGATATCCATCTTCGGGGCTCCATGATCATCGTTGTCATCGGCCTGACACCATGATCTCCATCATCATGATCTCCATCATCGTGTCTTCTTGAAGTTGTCATGTCATCTATTACTTCTACTACTAAGGCTAACGCTTTAACAATAAAGTAAAGTAATTACATGACGTTTATGTTGACACGCAGGTCATAAATAAATAAAGACAACTCCTATGGCTCCTGCCGGTTGTCATACTCATCGACATGCAAGTCGTGATTCCTATTACAAGAACATGATCAATCTCATACATCACATATATCATTCATCACATCCTTTTGGCCATATCACATCACAAGGCATATGCTGCAAAAACAAGTCAGACGTCCTCTAATTGTTGTTGCAAGTTTTTTTACGTGGCTGCTATAGGTTTCTAGCAAGAACGTTTCTTACCTACGCGAAAACCACAACATGATATGCCAATTTCTATTTACCCTTCATAAGAACCCTTTTCATCGAATCCGATCCGACTAAAGTGGGAGAGACAGACACCCGCTAGCCACCTTATGCAACTAGTGCATGTCAGTCGGTGGAACCAGTCTCACGTAAGAGTACGTGTAAGGTCGGTCCGGGCCGCTTCATCCCACGATGCCGCCGAATCAAGATAAGACTAGTAACGGCAAGTAAATTGACAATATCGACGCCCACAACTGCTTTGTGTTCTACTCGTGCATAGAAACTACGCATAGACCTAGCTCATGATGCCACTGTTGGGGAACGTAGCAGAAATTCAAAATTTTCTACGCATCACCAAGATCAATCTATGTACTAATCTAGCAACGAGGGGAAGGAGAGTGCATCTACATACCCTTGTAGATCGCTAAGCGGAAGCGTTCAAGTGAACGGGGTTGATGGAGTCGTACTCGTCGTGATTTAAATCACCGATGATCCTAGTGCCGAACGGACGGCACCTCCGTGTTCAACACACGTACAGCCCGGTGACGTCTCCTACGCCTTGATCCAGCAAGGGGAGAAGGAGAGGTTGGAGAAGACTCCATCCAGCAGCAGCACGATGGCGTGGTGGTGGTGGAGGAGCGCGGGACTCCAGCAGGGCTTCGCCAAGCACTACGAGAGACGAGGAGGGAGAGGGGTAGGGCTGCGCCAACAGGGAGAGCAAATCACATGTGTTGGGCAGCCCCAAACCTCAAGTATATATAGGGGAAGGGGAGGGGCTGCACCCCCACCTAGGGTTCCCTCCCTAGGGGTGGTGGCAGCCCCCAGATCCCATCTGGGAGGCGGCCAAGGGGGGAGAAAGGGGGGGCGCACCTAGGGTGGGCCTTAAGGCCCATCTGGACCTAGGGTTTGCCCCCTCCCACTCTCCCTTGCGCCTTGGGCCTTGGTGGGAGGCCCCCCAGCCCACCTAGGGGCTGGTCCCTTCCCACTATTGGCCCATGTAGACCTCCGGGGCTGGTGGCCCCACCTGGTGGACCCCCGGACCCCTCCGGTGGTCCCGGTACACTACCGGTGATGCCCGGAACAATTCCGGTGGCCAAAACCATACTTCCTATATATCAATCTTTACCTCCGGACCATTCCGCTCCTCGTGACGTCCGGGATCTCATCCGGGACTCCGAACGACATTCGGTAACCGCATACATACCTTCCCTATAACCCTAGCGTCATCGAACCTTAAGTGTGCAGACCCTACGGGTTCGGGAGTCACGCAGACATGACCGAGACAACTCTCTGGTCAATAACCAATAGCGGGATCTGGATACCCATGTTGGCTCCCACATGCTCCACGATGATCTCATCGGATGAATCACGATGTCGAGGATTCAATCAATCCCGTATTCAATTCCCTTTGTCCAGCGGTACGATACTTGCCCGAGATTCGATCGTCGGTATCCCGATACCTTGTTCAATCTCGTTACCGGCAAGTCTCTTTACTAGTTCCGTAACACATCATCCCGTGATCAACTCCTTGATCACATTGTGCACATTATGATGATGTCCTACCGAGTGGGCCCAGAGATACCTCTCCGTTTACACGGAGTGACAAATCCCACTCTCGATTCGTGCCAACCCAACAAACACTTTCGGAGATACCTGTAGTGTACCTTTATAGCCACCCAGTTACGTTGTGACGTTTGATACACCCAAAGCATTCCTACAGTATCCGTGAGTTGCACAATCTCATGGTCTAAGGAAATGATACTTGACATTAGAAAAGCTTTAGCATACGAACTACACGATCTTTGTGCTAGGCTTAGGATTGGGTCTTGTCCATCACATCATTCTCCTAATGATGTGATCCTGTTATCAACGACATCCAATGTCCATGGTTAGGAAACCGTAACCATCTATTGATCAACGAGCTAGTCAACTAGAGGCTTACTAGGGACATGGTGTTGTCTATGCATCCACACATGTATCTGAGTTTCCTATCAATACAATTCTAGCATGGATAATAAATGATTATCATGAACAAGGAAATATAATAATAACCAATTTATTATTGCCTCTAGGGCATATTTCCAACACCCCAAGCTTATTCTCTTGACACTCCTTATTCGATAGTCCATCGAATCTTCACCCAAAACTTGAAAACTTCACAACACAAAACTTAACAGAAAACTCATAAGCTCCGTTAGTATAAGAAAATAAATCATCACTTAAGTACTATTGTGAACTAATTCTAAATTCATACTGGTGTAATATCTACTGTATTCCAACTTCTCTATGGTTCATACCCTCCGATACTACTCATAGATTCATCAAAATAAGCAAACAACACATAGAGAACAGAATCTGTCAAAAACAGAACAGTCTGTAGTAATCTGTAGGTTTCGAATACTTCTGTAACTCCAAAAATCCTGAGAAATTAGGAAGTCGTAGGATATTTGTTTATTAATCTACTGCAAGTGTAATTGGTATTTTATCTCTCTCTGGTAAAAAATGAAAATTATTCTCGTGAGCGCATACTTTCTGTTTTTTACAGCAAGATCAAATAACGATCACCCAAGAAGATCCTAAAGGCTTTACTTGGCACAAACACTAACTAAAACATAAAAGACACAATCATAACAGAGGATAGATGATTAATTTATTACTAAACAGGAACAAAAAGCAAGGAGCAAAAATAAAATTGGGTTGCCTCCCAACAAGCGCTATCGTTTATCGCCCCTAGCTAGGCATGATGATTTCAACGATGCTCACATAGAAGATAAGAATTGTAAAATAAAGAGAGCATCATGAAGAATATGACTAGCAAATTTAAGTCTAACCCTCTTCCTACGCATAGGGATTTTGTGAGCAAACAATTTATGGGAGCAATAATCAACTAGCATAGGAAGGCAAACCAAGCATAACTTTAAAACTTTAAGCGCATAGAGAGGAAACTTGATATTATTGCAATTCCTACAAGCATATGTTCCTCCCTCATAGTAATTTTTAGTAGCATCATGAATGAATTCAACAACATAACCAGCACCTAAAGCATTTTTTTTCATGATCTACAAGCATAGAAATTTTATTACTCTCCTCATAAGCAAAATTCTTCTCATTCAGAATAGTGGAAGTATCATAAGAGACTCGAATACTATAAATTGTGTCCACATTAAAAGAGTAATGTTCAGAAAAAGGGTAATCATAATCATGACAAGTTTTATAAATATAATCATCACTACTTTTATAGCATAAGTGTCATCACAATAATCATCATAAGTAGCAACTTTGTTCTCATCATAATCAATTGAAACCTCTTCCAATAGAGTGGAATCATTACTAAATAAAGTCATGACCTCTCCAAATCCACTTTCATAATTATCACAATAAGATTCAACATCCTCCAAAATAGTGGGATTACTACTTCCTAAAGTTGACACTCTTCCAAACCCACTTTCATCAATATAATCATCATAAGTAGGAGGCATGCTATCATCATAACAAATTTGCATATCAAACTTGGGAGGCTAAAAATATCATCTTCATCAAACGTAGCATCCCCAAGCTTGGGACAGACATTATTTGCAGCAAATATATTCTCAAACATGTCATTCTCATCAAACATAGCATCCCCAAGCTTGGGCCTTTTCATATTATAAGCATAATCACTCTCATCATTAATAGTATGGATAGCACCGATAGTATAGCAATTATCATCATCACAATGAGTAGTAGGAGCAACATCATTTGGGAGGGATGCCTTTTTACCTTTGCTTCTCCGTCTTTTCTTTTTCTTCTTCACATCATGTGTGGGTTTATTCCTCCTTTTGGAGCTCTTTATTAGTGAGATTGGTTGAATAGAAAGCTCCTCCTCGTTACCCGATTCATCATAAGAAAGAATAGGAGGATATGGGGAAATCTATTCCCTTTCATTAGTATTCTCTTCATCTTATATTTGTTTTCTTGACTTTATGTACTTGGCAATATAAGGATTTTCAATGCAATTCACCGCACAATTCATATAAATTTCCTCTAGATCAAAATTAAGAACTCTATCAAGGGCAAATTATGGAATAACCTTAGATATACATTTCATTTCTTCATAACCCAAGAGAAAACTAAGTTCATTATGATGTGCAAGGGAAATCAAGTCATCACAATTTTTGGACACGATACGATCATGAAACAATTTCCATTGGGTACTGAAATGATCACGTTCATTGCAAAGTTCACAAGTACGGCTAAGAAAGTTTAAATTTTTAGCACAAACATCTAGCCTCTCTTGCAACCATTTAGTTTCCAAATACTTATGCCTCTTGCAGAATCTATCTTCCCTGTTTGGTATGTACTTGCAAACTCTATGTACTCCACAAAAATCGATCTGCTTATAAGAGATATTTTCATCATGACTAGTGCAATCATCATTAGTACTATGGATATTCAAGGAGTTCATACTAACAACATTGCAATCATGCTCATCATTCAAATATTTACTGCCAAACATTTTATAGACTTCTTCTTCTAGCACTTGAGCACAATTTTCCTTTCCATCATTCTCACAAAAAATATTAAAAAGATGAAGCGTATGAGGCAAACTCAATTCCATTTTTTTTGTAATTTTCTTTTATAAACTAAACTAGTGATAAAACAAGAACCTAAAAGATTCGATTGCAAGATCTAAAGATATACCTTCAAGCACTCACCACCCCGGCAACGGCGCCAGAAAAGAGCTTGATGTCTACTACGCAACCTTCTTCTTGTAGACGTTGTTGGGCTTCCAAGTGCAGAGGTTTGTAGGACAGTAGCAAATTTCCCTCAAGTGGATGACCTAAGGTTTATCAATCCGTGGGAGGCGTAGGATGAAGATGGTCTCTCTCAAACAACCTTGCAACCAAATAACAAAGAGTCTATTGTGTCCCCAACACAACCAATACAATGGTAAATTGTATAGGTGCACTAGTTCGGCGAAGAGATGGTGATACAAGTGCAATATGGATAGTAGATAATGGTTTTTGTAATCTTAAAATATAAAAACAGCAAGGTAACTAATGATAAAAGTGAGCACAAACAATATTGCAATGTGTTGAAATAAGGCCTAGGGTTCATACTTTCACTAGTGCAAGTTCTCTCAACAATAATAACATAATTGGATCATATAACTATCCCTCAACATGCAACAAAGAGTCACTCCAAAGTTACTAATAGCGGAGAACAAACGAAGGGATTATTGTAGGGTATGGAACCACCTCAAAGTTATCCTTTCTGATCGATCTATTCAAGAGTCTGTAGTAAAATAACACGAAGCTATTCTTTCCATTCAATCTATCATAGAGTTCATACTAGAATAACACCTTAAGACACAAATAAACCAAAACCCTAATGTCACCTAGATACTCCAATGTCACTCCAAGTATCCATGGGTATGATTATACGATATGCATCACACAATCTCAGATTCATCTATTCAACCAACACAAAGAACTTCAAAAAGTGCCCCAAAATTTCTACCGGAGAGTCAAGACGAAAACGTGTGCCAACCCCTATGCATAAGTTCACGAGGTCACGGAACTCGCAAGTTGATCACCAAAACATACATCAAGTGGATCACGTGATATCCCATTGTCACCACAGATAAGCACATGCAAGACATACATCAAGTGTTCTCAAATCCTTAAAGACTCAATCCGATAAGATAACTTCAAAGGGAAAACTCAATTCATCACAAGAGAGTAGAGGGGGAGAAACATTATAAGATCCAAATATAATAGCAAAGCTAGCGATACATCAAGATCGTACCACCTCAAGAACACGAGAGAGAGAGAGAGAGAGATATCAAACACATAGCTACTTGTACATACCAGCAGCCCCGAGGGTGAACTACTCCCTCCTCGTCATGGAGAGCGTCGGGATGATGAAGATGGCCACCGGAGAGGGATTCCCCCTCCGGAAGGATGCCAGAACGGGTTTAGATTGGTTTTCGATGGCTATGGAGGCTTCTGGCGGCGGAACTCCCGATCTATTGTGCTCCTGGATGTTTTTCGGGCATATCGATATATATAGGCGAAAGAAGTCGGTCAGGGGAGCCACAAGGGGCCCACAAGGGTGGGGCCGTGCCCAGGGGGTAGGGCGCGCCTCCCTGCCTCTTTCCTCCCTCGAAGCTCCCTGACATCTACTCCAAGTCTCCTGGATTGCTTTCGTTCCAAAAATAAGTTCTGTGAAGTTTCAGGTCAATTGGACTCTGTTTATTTTCCTTTTCTGCGGTACTCTAAAATAAGGAAAAAACAAAAAACTGGCACTAGGCTCTAGGTTAATAGGTTAGTCCAAAAAATCATATAAAATAGCATATAAACGCATATAAAACATCCAAGGTTGATAATATAATAGAATGGAACAATCAAAAATTATAGATACATCGGAGACGTATTAGTCTCTCTTCTCAGCTTGTTGCAACTCATGAGTATTCGGTCTCTCGAGGATATCAGCAGGATCTAGTGACTTCTAGTCTCCACGTTCTTGAATTATCAGTGATAGTGTATTGAATGAGGAATCAAGTGATCTCAGCAATTTCTTCACCACCTCATGGTCGGTGATGTCAGTGGCACCAAGTGCTTGAAGCTCATTTGAGATGCCAGTGGGGTGATCAAAGGTTTGTTGGACATTTTCATTGTCGAGTCTTTCGAAGCGGTTGAAGAGATTGCGAAGAACGTCAACTCGAGAATCACGTTGGGTTGAGATTCCTTCGTTGACCTTGGACAACCTATCCCAGATAAGCTTTGGAGACTCCAAAGCACTCAATCTGTCGTACTGTCCTTTGCTTAGATGGCCACATATGATATTCTTCACTTGAGAGTCGACTTGCTTGAATCTCTTCACATCAGTAGCGTTCACGGAAGGAGTGATCGAGGGACCACCATTTTCCACAACATACTAGAGATCGTTGTCAATTGCATCAAGATGCATGCGTGTCTTGTTCTTCGAGTAGGGGTAGTCCATCCCATCGAAGGTAGGACACCCAGCCGATACCTTGATCCTGCCTGCAGTCAACATAACTAAAACTCCAAGTGGTTAAACCAAAATCACACCGAACAAGGGAGTACCTTGCTCTGATACCAATTGAAAGTGTGTTATATCGACTAGAGGGGGGTGAATAGGCGATTTTGACAAATTCGTCACTAGGAAATACAACTTGAGGAATTTGCTAAGTGGCAAACTACCAGCAGCGGAATAAGTACTCGGGTGCATGCATAACAAGACAGTAGCATAGTCATCATGATGAAATGAAACATACATAGAGCATCGGTAGCGTGTAAACGGGATAAGCAGGCAGAAGACAAGATGACTAAAGAAATAGGATTGAAGAAATTGAGAAAGTCTTCAGTCAAAGTCTTCAAATATTAACGATCAATTTCATGAACACATAAGCGAGGAAATGAAAGAGTTGAGAAAATAAAACCAGTAGCTCGGTGAATTTGGTAGACCAGTTCCAACTTCTGTGACAGTTGTATGTCTGATTGGAGCAGCTTGGTATTTGAACCAAAGCACACACAATCCTTGCCGTATTCTCCTTGAGCAAAGGTCACACAGACCTCGCCCAATCACTCGTGGTAAGTCTTCAAGGTGACTTCCAAACCTTCCCAAACTTGGTCACCCGACGATCCATAATTCCTGTTGGGTGCTCTAGACCATGACGCCTAACCGTCTGGAAGATGCACCATCTTCAAAGGTAACAAGCGTCGGTTCCACACAGGAACAATCTCTTCAGTGATGCTCAATCACTTTGGGTTGTAGGTGTTGGGGTTTTGCGTTTTTCCTCGCCGATGATTCTCTCTCAAAGTTCTTAGAGGATGGGATGCTCTAAATGACAAGTGTCAGTTTCTCTTGGAGCAGCCAAACAACTAGTGGTTGAGGGGGCGGCTATTTATAGCCAGGGAGCACCCCGACATGATAAGACATAAATGACCCTCATGATATGACTGTTAGGTGGATAAGACATTTGGGACAACTGGCGTATAGCATAACAACGGTTGGAAATTTGAGCTCTCAAATTCCTCAGGGCTATCATGCCTCACTTTAGGCAATTCGCACTGGCGAATTCTGAATTCCTCAGTCAGAACAAAATCCACCAGAAGATCTTCGTCTCTGTCACTGAAGAAATTGACTAAACTGTATGAGATTTTCAAAGACTTCACTCAAAGGATTGGATATGTGTAGGCTTTGAGATGAGCATCACTTGAAAAAATTCCTTAGTATTACCTCGACCCCCTTTGGTAGTACAGTGTTTCCTATGACTCAAGAAAGGAAAGTGAAACTACAAAAACAAAAATCTTCATGCTTCATAGTCCTCGCATCAATATCAATATCTTCAAGGTCACAACAATTTCCTCATTTTCAAAGTCTTCAAGAAAACCAAAGTCTTCAAATGAAGACATCATTTTTAGGGATCGACTTTCTTCGAATACATCAAACTCCTCAGAGACTTATAAGACCCGTATACACTCATAAACACATTAGTCCCTTAACCTATAAGTCTTCAATACACCAACATCCACTAGATGCACTTACAATATTGTGATGTTATTGGCACCTTAGACATTGGCGAGCTTGGTTGTTTATAAGAGGAAAAAGTAACTCTATAAGTGAAAGAACTCTACAAGTGAGACAGTAAGTAACATTGGCAATTTTTTTGATAAAACTGAGACATTGTCAGATGAGAAGTAGAGAATGAGAACAGAGCTATGCGTTAAAGGCTAGAAACCACAAAACATACTACTAGCAACAACTTGTGGCGACATCCCTCTTGAGTTTGGGGTAGGCCAACAGCCGTCTAACAAACAGTTTTTACTATTTGATGCTCGTTGCGGCAAAATGTCGAGCAATCAAACATAGTCGAGAGAGCGACTAAACTAGACGACCCATTTTAGCTAGGTTACGATTTCTAGGTCTTTTGTTTTTTGGAACCTTCTAAATGGTTATGACTCAGTTTTTTTTCTTTTTCCTATTGTCATCTTTAAATGTTTTACAAGGTTTTTCTTGAATTTTCCTTTCTTGATTTTTTTCAAAAAGTTCACGATTTAGGGAAATATTTGTAAAACTTCTAAATTTTTTATTTTTAAAATAAAATGTTTACAAATAAAAAACATGTTTTTCGAAAATATTAAAAAAAATCAAGAAATATTCATGTTTGAAAAATATTGGAAAGTTCCCAATAATTTTAAAAATATTATTATAAATGTATTTATTTTCATATTTTTTTTCCTAAACCATATGAAGACAAAAAAGGCTAGAAAGCAGAATCAGACAAAAAAATGCTCGCTACTCATTAGTGGCTTGGCCCAGTCACATCGCCCTTCTGTGTTTGCTGTGCATTTTGACATACTTAGCGCCGACATTTCCTATTAGGCTTCAGGCGCCGGTTAAAGGCATTTTCACCATCCGACGCACAGCCCCTGTCCGAGCTGGGCCTACCCATTGACATTTTTGTTTTCGGCTAAACTTCAGAAAAAAGGTGCAGCCAATGGGGATCCAACTGGAGACCTACCAAGTAACACGAAACAGTAGTAACTACTACGCCATGTTCACGATAGTACTAATTACTAAAAAATATTCACTTTATTCTTTCTCAAGTTCACTGTGAATCGAGAGGTCACATTTTTTTTCATTGTTACTGTTTTTATTGTTCTTTATCTATTTAATTTATTTCCCCCTTTTCTTTTTTTCAATGTGTTATTTTTAAAAAAAATTCGTGAACTTTTTCATTAAAGTTAAAAACCTTTTTCAAATTCGTGTTTTTTTTCTTCAAAACCGATGAACTTTTTCAATTTTCATGCATTTTATAAAATTCAATGATTTTTTACAAAATCGATGAACGTTTTGAAATTTAATGATCTTTTTTGAAAATTTATGAACTTTTTCATATTTTATGAATTGTTTTTAAATTTGGCGATTTTTTATTGCAAATTCAATGAGTTTTTTAATTGAACTTCTTTTCAATATCTGAGAACTTTTTTGAATTCACGATTTTTTTGTGAGAATTTTCATTTTATCTTTCATTTTTGTTCTCAAATGCGATTGAGTACATGGGCCAGCCTACCAGCGTCGGCGCGTGATGTCGAGGGAACGCCAAGCAGGACTCGAACACAAGACCACGTGCTTCACAAGTTGTGCTGCTACCACTTGAGCTAGCGAGCTAGGTGTTTTCATGGGCAGCACAAATACTTAAGAACCGAACCAAGCGCAAATACGCACGTTTTTCAAATTTTGAATGCGAAATGTTATTTTGGAGAAAAAGTGAATTCTCCATGAAACCACAAACACTTTTCGAAATTGTGTATATTTGAGAAAACTCAAACATGTCAAAAAACACAAACAATTTCTGGAAACGGAAACAATTTTTAAACTCCCCCCCAAAAATTTGAAAATACAAACATTTTTTAGAAAACTAGAATATTTTTTAATGGAAAAACAGTTTTTGGATACGCGAACATTTTTGAAAAGTGGGAACTTCTTTTGAATCTCCCGAACAAAATTTGAAAACACCAACATTTTTTGAAACTCCAGAACAAAAAACGAAGCACACATAAATTTTGAAAATTGCAAAGAATTTTTGAAATCCCAGCACAAAATTTGAAAAAAAGAACATAATTTAAAAAATCGGGAACATTTTTAAAACTCCCGAACAAAATTTGAAAACCCAAATATTATTATAAATTTGAGACAATTTTCGTAAGACTGAACAAAATTTAAGAAGTTGTGAAATTTTGAATAAATGAACATTTTTTGAATTTATGAATACAATTTGAAAACAGAAACATTGTTTGAAATGTTGAACAATTTATAATAAATCAAACATGTTTTGAAATTTAAGAACATTTTTCCAAAAACACAAAAAAAGAAAAAAGAAAGAAAAAAGAACACGGAAAAGTGAGAAAAGAATAAAAGAAACAGGAAAAGAGAAAGAAAGACAAACTAAAAAAAAGGAAAAAAACGGTTCAGAAACCTATTAGAAGGTTCCCAAAACCGGGAAACCCCGGCTGGAACCTTCCAGCAAGTGCCCAAAACCGGAATCAGTGGAACGCTTCTAATGGGCTTGCCCGTCTCGTTCCATCATTAAGAAATAGTGTGTGATACCGCGACATTTTGACGCTGAGTGCGTCGTATAGGATTTTCCCTGAATAGGAGCTCCCCCATATTTGCCGCTCATTATGTGGTAATATTGACCCCCGCACTAGCAATTCGCGGCCTTGCACTAAAAATATTTGGAAATTCAAAAATTGTTTGGTTCTTAGAAAATGTTTTGGAATTTGAAAGAATGTTCGTGACTTTGAAAATTTTCTTAGACTTAAAATTGCCCAAAAAATTCAAAATATGCGCAGAATTTCCAGAAAATGTTCATGGTTTCATATAATATTGGATTTTGAAAACATTTACAGTTTATTGGAATTGTTCGGTTTTTCAAAACATATTTGAAAATTTTAGAAAAAATGGATTTTAGGGCAAATATACTCAAAATATCAAGTAAAGTTTTTTAAAAGAAATGTTTGCATTTTCAAAATTTGTTTGGCATATTAAAAAATGTCACTTCTTTTGAAGTTTTTTTCTAAAAACAAAGGAAAACAAAAAACAACAACAAGAAAAAGAATCGCTACAGTGCCGAGTCGGCTCCGCATCGTCACACTAGGACGACGAATGCCAAGGCGGCATGTGAGGAGGAGCGCAGGGAGTGGCGCAATGCGGCACGCCATACGACCCTCGCGAAGCCGTACATAGCGTCCGACACGGTGCCCGTCGACCCTTGCCCTTGCCGACAATGGGAAGGGCGGACTACATGGACCTGAGTCTGCACCAGCCATCCCCATGGCCGGATGCGGTCGATCACCAACACAAGTCGGAGCGACTGTCGTGAGCGTACTGCGGCGTCGGTCTGGGCTACCCTGGCCCCTTGGCAGTCGTCCACCACTGGAAGAAAAATGACAAAGGTGTCAATCTATAATATCTAAATAGTTGATCCCCACTACATTAATTCTCTTGACATGCAACCATCCCACATCAGCATAGTTGACACGTCAGCAGTTCAGTTTCATCACCCAGTAATAGCTGATGACCCACAAGTATAAGGGATCTATCGTAGTCCTTTCAATAAGTAAGAGTGTCGAACCCAACAATGAGCAGAAGGAAGCGGTTTTCAGCAAGGTATTCTCTGCAAGCACTGAAATTATCGGTAACAGATAGTTGTGTGATAAGATAATTCGTAACGAGTAACAAGTAACAAAAGTAACTAAGGTGCAGCAAGGTGGCCCAATTCTTTTTGTAGCAAAGGACAAGCATGGACGAACTCTTATATAAAGCAAAGCGCTCCCGAGGACACATGTGAATTATTGTCAAGTTAGTTTTCATCATGCTCATATGATTCATGTTCGTTACTTTAATAATTTGATATGTGGGTGAACTGGTGCTTGCGTGCTGCCCTTCCTTGGACAAGCCTCCCACTTATGATTAACCCCTCTCGCAAGCATCCGCAACTACGAAAGAAGAATTAAGATAAATCTAACCATAACATGAAACATATGGATCCAAATCAGCCCCTTACGAAGCAACGCATAAACTAGGGTTTAAGCTTCTGTCACTCTAGCAACCCATCGTCTACTTATTACTTCCCAATGCCTCCCCCTAGGCCCAAATCATGGTGAAGTGTCATGTAGTCAATGTTCACATAACATCACTAGAGGAAAGACAACATACATCTCATCAAAATATCGAACAAATACCAAATTGACATGATTACTTATAACAAGACTTCTCCCATGTCCTCAGGAACAAACGTAACTACTCACAATGCATATTCATGTTCATAATCATAGGAGTATTAATTATCATTAAGGATCTAAACATATAATCTTTCACCAAATAAACCAACTAGCATCAACTACAAAGAGTAATCAACACTACTAGCAACCCACAGGTACCAATCTGAGGTTTTAAGACAAAGATCGGATACAAGAACTGAACTAGGGTTTGAGAGGAGATGGTGCTGGTGAAGATGTTGATGGAGATTGACCCCCTCTTGATGAGAGGATCATTGGTGATGATGCTGGCAATGATTTCCCCCTCCTGGAGGGATGTTTCCCCGGCAGAACAGCTTCGCCGGAGCCCTAGATTGGTTCTTCCCAGGTTCCGCCTCGAGACGGCGGCGCTTCATCCCGAAAGCTTCCTTCTGATTTTTTTCCAGGTCAAAACACACCCTACAGCAGAAGATGGCGTCGGGGGCCTGCCAGGGGGCCCACAAGGACGGGGGGTCCGCCCAGGGGGGGTAGGGCGCGTCCTCCACCCTTGTGGCTGGCAGGTGGCCCCCCTCTGGTGCTTTCTTCGCCCAATATTTTTATATATTCCAAAAATATTCTCTATGAAGTTTCTGGACTTTTGGAGTTGTGCAGAATAGGTCTATAATATTTGCTCCTTTTCCAGTCCAGAATTCCAGCTGCCGCATTCTCCCTCTTCATGTAAACCTTATAAAATAAGAGAGAAAAGGCATAAATATTGTGATATAATGTGTAATAACAGCCCATAATGCAATAAATATTGATATAAAAGCATGATGCAAAATGGACGTATCAACTCCCCCAAGCTTAGACCTCGCTTGTCTTCAAGCGAAAGCCGAAATCGAAAAATATGTCCACATGTTTAGAGATAGAGGTGTTGATAAAATAAAATACGAACATGAGGGCATCATGATTATCTTTAGGAGAGCAACATATATTGTAATTTCTTATGCTAAAGTAACAATTCGTTCACAAGATAAAGCATTAATCAAAAACTTTATTGAAACTAACAAACTATGACCTTTATTATGCAGTCCGTCGCTTTTATTTCTTCCATGTCACAAGTTCGTATAAAGCTTATTTTCTTCACGCTAATAGGTCATACATATTTAGAGAGCAAGTTTTATTGCTTGCATCGATGACAACTTACTTGAAGGATCTTACTCAATCCATAGGTAGTATCTCTACTTGGACTCTCATGGCGAAACTGGTTTAAGGGATGTTTGGAAGCACAAGTAGTATCTCTACTTGGTGCAAAGAATTTGGCTAGCATGAGAGGGAAAGGCAAGCTCAACATGTTAGAGGATCCATGACAATATAACTTCTATTCGGATATAAGAAAACATAAACCATTAAGTTGTCTTCATTGTCCAACATCAGCCTTTAGGCATGCCATATTTTAATGAGTGCTCATAGTTACAAAAGATGTCCAAGATAGTATATTTATATGTGAAGCCTCTCTTTATTTATTACTTCCTATTAATTGCAACAATGACCAAAACTATGCTTGTCAACTCTCAACAACTTTTATTCATCATACTCTTTATATGTGAAGTCATTACTCTCCATAGGGTCAATATATGATCTTTTTATTCTTTCTTTTATTTAATCCCCTCAAGATCATAGCAAAATAGCAAATCTCTCAACTCAAAACTACTCTTTATTATATATAACTAACGGACTCGATTACATAGATAGAGATCGAAACAAAACTCAAAACTAGATCATACTAAAAACTTTATTCTACTAGATCAAAATATAACAAAAAGGATCAAACTAAGAAAAACGATAAAGATAGAGGTGTGATGGTGATACGATACCGGGGACCTCCCCCAAGCTTGGCAGTTGCCAAGGGGAGTGCCCATACCCATGTATTTATGTATCTTTCTTCGGAGGTGGTGATGTGATATTCTTGGCGATGATGCACCTTAGGATGCGATTCTCTTCCTCGACCTTATTAATTTGTTGCTTAAGATCCATTACTTCCTTGCGAAGTTTACCCGTAATGGATAGAGCTCCATTCACCCACGGATGTTTCATAGCCGCGGGAGAAAAAGCAACACTCTTTTTCATATTTTCATAAGAGAGAAATCTAACATTTGGAGGAATGACCGAATTTGGTATTGCTGGGCTCTGAAGTTCCTCCAGCATGAATCTAGTTTGAAGACGAGAGGTAACTTCTTGATCCTCCTCCAAGGCATCCACCCTTTTCAAGTCATCTTCCATCTCTTCCTCCGTTGATTGCCTGAAGTGGTCAGCTTCGCTGTATGCTCTTGGGCCCGGTGTCGGGTGAGATACCCGATTCTCCCCGACTGACTCTTGCGAAGACATCTTGCTCTAAATCTGTTGCAGAAACAACTCAAAACAAAACAGAGGATTTTGCCGTGGTACAGTGGTCAAACCCTTCGGGAGATTATATAATGAATTGTTACCGACCATAAGAAGTATCGTGCAAGAAAACAGAGTCCGGAGGGCACACGAGGTGGCCACAAGGTCGGGGGCGCACCCAGGGGGGTAGGGCGTGCCCTCCACCCTTTTGATGGCCTCGTGTCTCATTCGGACTACTTTTAATTTTTCTAATTTTTTAAATATTCCAAAACGGAGAAAAATTACCATTAGAACAGTTTTGGAGTCAGTTTACTTACCGTACCACATACATATTCCTTTTTGGAGTTTGGAACATTCTGGAAAGTGTCCCTTATGCACTCCTCCGGTGTTACGGTGTCAATTATATTGGTCTCAACATTTATGGGAGTACCTGAGATATAATGTTTGATTCTTTGACCGTTTACCACATTCGGATTTGTGTCTTCGACGTTGTTGATATTGATGGCACCAGAACGATAGACCTCCTCGATAATGTAAGGACCTTCCCATTTACAGAGAAGCTTCCCTACAAAAAATCTTAAACGAGAGTTGTATAGCAAAACATGATCACCTACATTAAACTCACACTTTTGTATCCTTTGTCATGCCATCTTTTAACCTTTTCGTTAAACAACTTAGCATTCTCATAGGCTTGGGTTCTCCATTCATCAAGCTAGCTTATGTCAAATAACCTCTTCTCACTGGCAAGTTTGAAATCATAGTTGAGCTCTTTAATAGCCCAATATGCCTTATGTTCTAGTTCGAGAGGTAAGTGACATGCTTTTCCATAAACCATTTTATATGGAGACATACCCATAGGGTTCTTATAAGCAGTACTATAAGCCCATAATGCATCATCAAGTTTCTTAGACCAATTCTTTCTAGATCTATTAAAAATCTTTTGCAAAATCAATTTAATATCTCTATTGCTCAATTCTACTTGACCACTAGACCGAGGATGATATGGAGATGCAATTCTATGGTTAACATCATACTTAGCAAGCATTTTACAGAAAGCACCATGAATAAAATGTGAACCACCATCAGTCATTACATATCTAGGGACTCCAAACCTCGGAAAAATAACTTCTTTAAGCATCTTAATAGAAGTGTTATGATCAACACTACTAGTTGGCATAGCTTCTACCCACTTAGTAACGTAATCAACAACAACTAAAATATGTGTATATCCATTAAGGGAAGGAAAAGGTCCCATATAATCAAAGCCCCAAACATCAAATGGTTCAATAACAAGTGAATAATTCATAGGCATTTCTTGACGTCTACTAATACTACCAATTCTCTGGCATTCATCACAAGACAAGACAAGATGGGCCTCGAGGTGAGCACAACCCATTGAGGCACGGGTAAGGGCCCAGGCGCGCCCGGTGTCTTGTGCCCTACTCCTTCACCTTCTGGTCTTTCCACGAAGCTTCGGAGGTCTCTTTTGTTCCAAAAAAACCCGCCAAAAAGTTTCAGCTCATTTGGAGAACTTTCATTTCTGCACAAAAAACAACAGCACGGTAGTTCTGCTGAAAACAGCGTTAGTCTGGGTTAGTTCCAAAAAATGATATAAAGTTGCTATAAAATGATTGTAAAACATCCAAAAATGATAATAAAACAACATGAATACTTTAGAAATTATAGATACATTGGAGACGTATCAGCATCCCCAAGCTTAATTCCTACTCGTCCTCGAGTAGGTAAATGATAAAATAAATAATTAATGAAGTGTGAATATTAGCAAAGTGCACAAGTTTGATCATAGATAATTTAATCACTTTTCCTAGCATCATAACAGCAATTCTTTCTTATAAAACTTCTCATGTTAAAGTAGCAATTAAAAATGGAATTTTTGTTGTGGAATGCTACTTATCATATTCATCATAAACTCTTTTATTTTGTAGCATGGACATTTGGACTTTTATATGGTTCAAAGCAATAGTCTAGTTTTGACACGAGGACTTTAATACTCAAGCATACCAACAAGAAACCATGTCTTTCAAAATATCAACGCTAAAATAAGTTATACCTAGCCCATCATGCTCAATCATTGATCCATTCATAAAACACACTCGCATATTAATTAGCTACACTCAATGCTCAAGTACAATAATAGTGCCCCCTAGTTGGTGCTTTATAAGAGAAGATGGAGACTCAAATTAAAAATAAAAGTTGCATAAAGTAAAAGAAAGGCCCTTCGCAGAGGGAAGTAGGGATTTGTAGAGGTGTTCGAGCTCAAAGCGAAAATTGAGAGATAAAAACATTTTGAGAGGCATACTTTTCCCACCAACGAAAACGACTTAGATCTCCCAAAACTTTCCATGCTAGATATATCATAGGCGGTTCCCAAACAGAAAATAAAGTTTATTCCTTTTTCCACCATACTTTCACTTTCCATGGTTAACCATATCCATGGGTGCCCTCCATACCAACACTTTCCAAGGAATTTATTATTTGACAACATAAAGTAAATTCATTTTTCATTTCGGGACTGGGCATCTGATACGTCTCCAACATATCTATAATTTTTGATTGTTCCATGTTGTTATATTATCAATCTTGGATGTTTTATAATCATTTTATATCATTTTTTGGTACTAACCTATTGACATAGTGCCAAGTGCCAGTTCCTGTTTTTTCCGTGTTTTTTACATCACAAAAAATCAATATCAGACGGAGTCCAAATGCCACGAAACTTTATGGAGATTTTTGATGGACCAGAAGGAACATGTTGGGCCCTAGTTGCACCTGGGGGGAGTCCTGAGGAGGGGACAACCCACCAGGGCGCGCCCCAGACCGCCTCTTTGCACTATAAGTACCCCAAAAATCCCAGAACCCTAGGGCAGTCGACGAAATATTCATCGAGCCGCCGTAGAGTCCAGAACCACCAGATCCAATCTAGACACCATCTCGGATGGGGTTCACCACCTCCATTGGTGCCTCTCCGATGATGCGTGAGTAGTTCTTTGTAGACCTTCGGGTCCTTAGTTAGTAGCTATATGACTTCATCTCTCTCTCTTTATTCTCAATACAATGGTCTCTTGGAGATCCATATGATGTAACTCTTTTGCGGTGTGTTTGTTGGGATCGATGAACTTTGAGTTTATGATCAGATCTATCTTTTTATATAGTTATTTGGGTTTCTTTGATCTCTTATATGCATGATTGCTTATAGCCTCGTATTTCTTCTATGATATTTGGGTTTTGTTTGGCCAACTTGATCTATTTATCTTGCAATGAGAAGAGGTGCCTTGTAGTGGGTTCGATCTTACGGTGCTTGATCCCAGTGACAGAAAGGGAAACGACACATATGTATCGTTGCTACTAAGGATAAAATGATGAGGTATATCTCTACATAGATAGATCTTGTCTACATCATGTCATCGTTCTTATTGCATTACTCTGTTTCTCCATGAACTTAATACACTAGATGCATGCTGGATAGTGGTTGATGTGTGGAGTAATAGTAGTAGATGCAGGCAGGAGTCGGTCTACTAATCTTGGACGTGATGCCTATATAATGATCATTGCCTGGATATCGTCATAATTATTTGAGGTTCTATCAATTGCCCAACGGTAATTTGTTTACCCACCATTTGCTATTTTTCTTGAAAGAAGCCACTAGTGAAACCTACGGCCCCCAGGTATTCTTTCTCATATATTAGCCTTTGCGATCTACTTTTCTCTTGCATTTATTTTTAGATCTATTAATCCAAAAACCCAAAAATACTTTGCTGCACTTTATTTTCTTTGTGATCTATTTATTTAATCTATTACAACTTTCTCCCGTCATGCACCAATTTCTGGCACCGTTACCCGAAAGGGATTGACAACCCCTTTAACACGTTGGGTTGCAAGGATTTGTTATCTGTGTGCATGGGTTGTTTACGTTGTGTTGCTTGGTTCTCCTACTGGTTCGATAACCTTGGTTTCATATCTGAGGGGAATACCTACTGCCATTGTGCTGCATCATCCCTTCCTCTTTGGGGAAATACCGACGTAGCTTCAAGCGACATCAGCATCCCTAATACCTTTGCCTTACTCTTGTGCAATGACAAGTGAATAAACACTCATCGTGATAATAACATATCTAGCATGGAAAATATTGGCCACCCCTCACCACCTCGCGAGCAGTACGAGCACACAAAAGAGAAATTAATTTTGAAAACTAGAGATGGCACATACAAATTTGCTTAGAACGGCAAAAGAATACCGCATATAGGTAGGTATAATGGAGTCGTGTGGCAAAATTGGTTTAAAGGATTTTGAATGCACAATTAGTAATCATACTTAGTGCAAAATGAAGGCTAGCAAAAGATTGAGAAGCGACCAGCCAAGAAACGAATAATCTCATAAGAGAGCATTGAGCATAATTAACACCGAATAATGCACAACAAGTAGGATGTAATTTCATTGCACAACTACTGACTTTCGTGCTTGCATAGGGAATCAAAAACCTTAACACCAATATTCTTACTAAAGCATAATTACTCATCAACATGACTCGCATATCACATCATTATATCTCAAAACTATTACAAGGAATCAAGTTTATTTTGTCCAATGATCTTCATGAAAGTTTTTATTATATCCTTCTTGGATATCTATCACTTTGGGACTAATTTTCATGCGTTGCTTTTGATAAGATCAAACAAATATAAGTGAAGATCATGAGCATAATATTTCTTTCTCTCAAATTAATTTAAGTGAAGCAAGAGAGAATTTCTTCAAAAATACTAAAGCACACCGTGCTCAAAAAGATATAAGTGAAGCACTAGAGCAATTCCATAGAAAAGAGCTTCGCTAACGGGATGTGAATGCCGCTTACTTAGCCTCCCTGGCAACTATTTGAGGACTTTATTTTATTTAAAAAAACTTTCAGATCTAAGTACTTTATTAAAATAGTAAGAAAAAGAAAATAAAATGAGAATCCAAGGATAGCACACGTCATGTGAAGAAGCAAAAACTTAGGCTCAACCGATACTAACCGATAGTTGTTGAAGAAGAAAGGTGGGATGCCTACCGAGGCATCCCCAAGCTTAGATGCTTGAGACTTCTTGAAATATTATTTTGGGGTGCCTCAGGCATCCCCAAGATTAAGATTTTGTGTTTTCTTAATTCCTTTTATATCACGGTTTCCCTAAATCTTAAAAACTTCATCCACACAAAACTCAACAAGAACTCGTGAGATAAGTTAGTATAAACTAATGCAAAAACTTTATCATTCTCTACTGTAGCAAATCACTAAAAATTATTATTCAACATTGCATACTAAATTCCTCTACATATTTAATACTCCTATCCTCAAATAGAATCATTAAACAAGCAAACATATGCAAACAATGCAAACATAACAACAATCTGCCAAAACAGTACAGTCTGTAAAGAATGCAAGAGTATTAATACTTCCCTAACTCCAGAAGTTATGAAAATTTGCCAAGCTGTATAAAATTTATCAGATCACATTTTGCAAAAAGTTTCAACATTTTATCACGTTATGACTTTTCTAGGGAATTTTTGCAACCGCGGTAAACTTTCTGTTTTCAAAGAGGAACATGTATACTTGCAAAATAAGCATGGCAAAGGCTATCATTGCCACTTTTATTGAAATAAAATATTCAAAACATTATTCTAAATAAAATCAAGCAAATCCTAACAAAATAAAATGATGCTCCGAGCAAAACACATATCATGTGACGAATGAAAACATAGCTCCGAGTGAGGTTACCGATAATGATGGAGACGAAAGAGGGGATGCATTCCGGGGCATTCCCAAGCGTAGTTGCTTGGATTTTCCTTGGATATTAACTTGTGGTGCCTTGGGCATCCCCAAGATTAGGGTCTTTTCACTCTTTATTCTCCTCATATTGACATCTCACGCAAAACTTGAAAACTTCAATCACACAAAACTTAACGGGACTTTGTGAGATAGGTTAGTATGATAAAGAGCAAACCATTTCACTTTTGGTACAGTCAAAGACGAGATTCATAATTGTTCTCACACAATTCATACTATAGCATATCATTTCCACAATTTATATTGAGCAATATAAGCCATGGAAATTAGAAAACAAGCAAACTATGCATTGAAAACAGAATCTGTCAAAAACAGAACAGTTTGTAGTAATATGTACTCCAACCATACTTATGCTACTCCAAAAATTCTGAATAATTAGGAAAACCTGGTAAATTTGTCTATTAATCTTCTGAAAAAATAATCAGCATTTTACCACACTTCTGTTAAAAATGAGAATTGTTTTCCTGAGCGCAAAAGTTTCTGCTTTTCAGCAAGATCAACTCAACTATCACCATAAGCCATCCCAAAGGTCTTACTTGGCACTTTATTGAAACAAAAGTAACAAAACATGATTACTATAGTAGCCTAATCATGTGAGCACACAAAAACAGTAGGTAAAAGTGTTGGGTTGTCTCTCAACAAGCGCTTTTCTTTAATGCATTTTAGCTAGGCATGATGATTTCAATGATGCTCACATAAAAGATAAGAATTGAAACATAAAGAGAGCATCATGAATCATAAGTTCCTCTCTCATAATAATTGTAATTAGCATCATGAGTAGATTCATCAATATAACTATCACACAAAACATCCCTTTCATGATCCATAAGCATAGTATTTTTATTACTCTCCACATAAGCAATTTTATTCTCATTCATAATAGTGGGAGTATCATAGGAAACTCGAATACTATAAATTGTTCCCACATTAAAAGAGTAATGTTCAGTAAAAGGATATTCAAAATTATGACAATAATTAACACTACTTTTTTATAACATAAGTATCATCACAATAATCATCATAAGTGGGAGGCATGCAATCATCATAGCAAATTTGATCATTCAAAGTAAGGGGACTAAAAAGATCATCTTCATTAAGCATAGCATCCCCAAGCTTGGGACAAACATTAATTGCAGGAAATAAATTCTCAAACATAGCATATTATAAGCATAATCACTCTCATCATTAATAGTATGAATAACACCAATGGTATAGCAATTGTTATCATCATAACTTCCCAAGTTGGTGCCAAAAAGATTTCCAAGATTATAAGAAGTATCATTATCTTCCCAATCATAATCATCACAACGAGCAATGGGCATAACAAAATCATCATCAATAGTGCTCTTAGACATTGTGCCATAAGCCATAGAAGCAATATCATCATCAAGTGTGTCATCCTCCACAATTATTTTTGATTAATTTTCATGAGGCGCAACAATAATAGGAGAAACACTATTTGGTAGAGATACCTTTTTACCTCTATTCTTTCTTCTTCTTTTCTTCTTCTTCACCACATCATGTGTGGGTTTAATTAAAATTTTCAAGCTTCTTGTTGAAGAGATTGATTGGATAGGAAGCTCCCTCCTCGTTACCTATTTCATCATGAGAGACAATAGGAGGGAAAGTGGAAATCTTTACCCTTTCATTAGTATTCCTTTTATATTCTATTGGTTTTCCCACCTTTCTATAGTTGGCAATATAAGCATTCTTATTGAAATTTACCATGCAAAACATATAGATATTCTTTAGTTTGGTTTCAAAGTCATCCGTGAGAATGAATACTTCAAACCAACTATTCTTATGTGTCAATTATTCACTCCCCAAAAATAGACAAAGCTCATTATAAAGTTCAAGGGTGATCAAGTTATTGCAATATTTGGACATGATTCGATCATGAAAAAGCATGCATTGGAAATTAAGATGGCCAACCTTATTGCAAAGTTCACACGTAATAGGACAAAGATAACATAATTTTGTAGCAAATTCATCTATCACTTTGAGCAAAGAATTGGTTCTATCATGTTTATGCTTCTTGCAAAATCTATCTTCCCTATAAGGCACGTCTTCACAAACTTTATGCACTGCACAAAAATTGACATGCTTATAAGAAACATTTTTGTCATGACTTGTGCAATCATCATTAGCATTTTGGATATTCAAAGAATTCATACTAACAACATTGCAATCATGCTTATCATTCAAATATTTTGTGCCAAACATTTTATTGACTTCTTCTTCTAACAATTGAGCACAATTTTCTGAACCATCATTTTCAAGAAAGATATTATAAAGATGATTAATAATATGATGCAACCTTAATTCAATTTTTTTGTAGTTTTTTACGAACCAAACTAGTGATAAAATAAGAAACTAAAATATTTAATTGCAAGATCTAAAGATATACCTTCAAGCACTCACCTCCCCGGCAACGGCGCCAGAAAAGAGCTTGATGTCTACTACGCAACTTTATTCTTGTAGACTCGTGTTGGGCCTCCAAGCGCAGAGTTTTGTAGGACATTACCAATTTTCCCTCAAGTGGATGACCTAAGGTTTATCAATCCGTGGGAGGCGTAGGATGAATATGATCTCTCTCAAACAACCCTACAATCAAATACAAGAAATCTCTTGTCTCCCCAACACAGCCAATACAATTGCAAATTGTATAGGTGCACTAGTCCGGCGAAGAGATGGTGATAAAAGTGTAATATTGATGGTAGAAATATATTTTTATAATCTTAATAAATAAAAACAGCAAGGTAGCAAATAGTAAACGGGCACAAAAATGGTATTGCAATGCTTGAAAATGAGGCCTAGGGCACGTACTTTCGCTAGTGCAATCTCTCAACAATGCTAATATAATTGGATCATATAACCATCCCTCAAAGTGCGATGAAGAATCACTCCAAAGTTCCTATCTAGCGGAGAACATAGAAGAAATCGTTTGTAGGGTACGAAACCACCTCGAAGCTATTCTTTCCGATCGATCTATCCAAGAGTTCGTACTAAAATAACACCAAATAATTTCAGATTCATAATACTCAATCCAACACAAAGAACCACAAGGAGTGCCCCAAGATTTCTACCGGAGAAACAAAGACAAGAACGTGCATCAACCCCTATGCGTAGATTACCCCAATGTCACCTCGGGAATCCGCGAGTTGAGTGCCAAAACACATAGCAAGTGAATCAATATGATACCCCATTGTCACCACGAGTATTCATATGCAAGACATATATCAAGTGCTCTCAAATCCATAAAAGTATTCAATCCGATAACAACAAAAACTCAAAGGGAAAAAACTCAATTCATCACAACAAGATAGAGAGGGGAAAACACCATATGATCCGACTATATTAACAAAGCCCGCGATACATCAAGATCATGACATCTCAAGAACACGAGAGAGAGAGAGATTAAACACATAGCTACTGGTACAAACCCTCAGCCCCGAGGGTGGATTACTCCCTCCTCATTGCGGTGGCCGCTGGGATGATGAAGATGGCCACCGGTGATGATTTCCCCCTCCGACAGAGTGCCGAAACGGGGTCTAGATTGGTTTTCGGTGAATACAGAGCCTTGCGGCGGTGGAACTTCTGATCTAGGGTTATTTCTGATGGTTTCTCTATTTATAGGATTTTTTGGTGTTGGTTTCATGCAAAGATGGGCCTCGAGGTGAGCACAACCCACCGGGGCACGGGTAAGGGCCCAGGCGCGCCCCGGTGTCTTGTGCTCTACTCCTTCACCTTCTGGTCCTTCCACAAAGCTTCGGGGGTCTCTTTTGTTCCAAAAAAAATCGTCAAAAAGTTTCAGCTCATTTGGAGAACTTCAATTTCTGCACAAAAAACAACACCACGGTAGTTCTGCTGAAAACAACGTCAGTCCGGGTTAGTTCCAAAAAATGTTATAAAGTTTCTATAAAATGATTGTAAAACATCCAAAAATGATAATAAAACAACATGAATACTTTATAAATTATAGATACATTGGAGGTGTATCAAGAACCCATCTAATAAGTCTAGGTTTAACATCTTTCTTTTCCATAAGATATTTAATAGCAGCATGATCAGTGTGAACAGTTACTTTGGAATCAACAATGTAAGATCTGAACTTATCACAAGAAAATACAACTGCTAAAAATTCTTTTTCACTAGTAGCATAATTTCTCTGGGCACTGTCTAGAGTTTTACTAGCATAATGAATAACATTTAATTCTTATCAACTCTTTGTCCTAGAATAGCACCAACAGCATAATCATTAGCATCACACATAATTTCAAAGGGTAAATTCCAATCAGGTGGCTGAACAATAGGTGCAGAAATCAAGGCTTTCTTAAGTATTTCAAATGCTTCTACACAATCATCATCAAAAACAAAAGTAACATCTTTTTGCAAGAGATTAGTGAGAGGCCTAGAAATTTTAGAGAAGTCTTTAATAAACCTCCTATAGAAACCATCATGACCAAGGAAACTTCTTATACCTTTGATATCTTTAGGACACGCCATCTTTTTAATAGCATCTACTTTAGCTTTATCAACTTCAATACCTCTTTCAGAAATTTTATGCCCCAAGACAATACCTTCATTAACCATAAAGTGGCACTTCTCCCAATTCAAGACAAGATTAGTTTCTTCACATCTCTGCAAAACTCAATCAAGGTTGCTTAAGAAATCATCAAAATAAGTTTCGTAAACGAAGAAATCATCCATGAAAACCTCAACAATCTTTTCACAAAAATCAGAGAATATAGCAGTCATACATCTTTGAAAGGTAGCAGGTGCATTGCATAAACCAAAAGGCATACGTCTATAAGAAAAGGTACCGAAAGGACAAGTAAAAATGGTATTCTCCTGATCATCTTTTGACAGGTATTTGAGAGAAACCAGAATAACCATCTAGAAAGCAAAAATGTGTATGTTTGGATAGTCTTTCTAGCATTTGATCAATAAAAGGTAGGGGTAATGAACTTTTTAGTAGCTTTATTTAATTTGCGAAAATCGATTACCATTCTATAACCTGTAATAATTCTTTGTGGAATCAACTCATTCTTATCATTAGGAACAATAGTAATACCTCCCTTCTTAGGGACACAATGAACAAGACTTACCCATTCACTATCAGTGATAGGATAAATTATACCTGCCTCCAGAAGCTTTAGTATTTCGTTTCTTACCACTTCCTTCATCTTAGTATTTAACCGTCGTTGGTGATCAACAACTAGTTTAGCATCAGGCTCTAAATTAATTTTGTGCTGACATAGAGTGGGGCTAATGCCCTTAAGATCGTCAACAGTATATCCAATAGTGGCACGGTGCTTATTCAAAGTTTTCAATAATTTATTTTCTTCATGCTCTGAAAGGTTAGCACTAATAATAACAGGATATATCTTCTTTTCATCGAGATAAGCATATTTCAAAGTATCAGGTAATTGTTTAAGCTCAAACACGAGATCACAAGGATCCCCAAGGATTTCAACAGGAAAATTGTGTTTCAAAATAGGCCCTTGATTCATAAACATATTTTTTTCATCTATTTCTCTTCTTTTATTCATAAACATATCATTTTCATGGTCTAGCAAATATTGTTCTGAAGGATCAGTAGGAGGCACGACAATAGAAGCAAGACCAATAATTTCATCCTTACTAGGCTTTATCATGGGGTTGTCTACGAAATTTAGAGAAATTAAAATCATGAGACATATCCCCTAAACCGATAGTAACAATATCTTTCTCACAATCTATCTTAGCATTAACGGTATTCAGGAAAGGTCTACAAATATAATGGGACAAAAGTCATCTTGTGGGGAAGCAAGAACAAGAAAATCAGTAGGATATTTAATTTCCCCACACAAGACTTCAATGTATCTAACAATACAATTGGTGAAATAGTATCTCTATTAGCAAGCTTAATAGTAACGTCAATATCTTCTATCTCAGCAGGTGCAATATCATTCATAATTTCTTTATATAAGGAAAAAGGAATTGCACTCACACTAGCACCCACATCACATAAGCCATGATAACAATGATCTCCAATTTTAACAGAAACAACAAGCATGCCAAGAACATGTCTATGTTTATCTTTAGAATCAGGTTTAACAATTCTAGTAGCTTCATCACAGAAATAAATAACATGCCCATCAATATTATCTTCCAAAAGATCTTTAACCAGAGCAACACTACGTTCAACTTTAATTTGTTCAGGGGGTGTAGGTGTTCTAGTATAACTCTTATGGACCACAGTTGAAGCTTTAGCATGATCCTTTATTCTAACAGGAAAATGTGGCTTCTCAATATAAGTAGTATGAACAATAGGTTCTAATACTTTAACTTCAATGGGAGGATGATATTTAAACCACTTATCCTTAGGTAGATCAACATGAGTAGCAAAAGAATCACAGAAAGAAGCTACTATCTTAGAGTAAAGTCCATATTTACTGCTAAAATCATGAAAAGCATCGGTATCCATAAACAATTTAACACAATTGAACTTAAGGTTTATGCAAGACTCCTTACCTTTGTCGAGGTCCCAATCTTCAGAGTTGCATTTAATTCTTTTCAATAAATCCCATTTGAATTCAATAGTCTTCTTCATAAAAGAACCAGTACAAGAAGTATCAAGCATGGATCGATCATTATGAGAAAGCCGAGCATAAAAGTTTTGAATAATAATTTCTCTTGAGAGCTCATGATTGGGGCATGAATATAACATTGACTTAAGCCTCCCCAAGCTTGATCAATACTTTCTCCTTCACGAGGCCAAAAGTTATATATATATATAATTCCGATCACGATGAACCAGATGCATAGGATAAAACTTTTGATGAAATTCCAATTTCAATCGGTTGTAGTTCCATGATCCAATATCATCACATAGCCTATACCATGTCAACGCCTTGCCCTTCAAAGATAAAGGGAAGACCTTCTTCTTGATAACATCCTCGGGCATACCTACAAGCTTAAATAATCCACAAACTTCATCCACATAGATTAGGTGCATATCGGGATGCAATGTTCCATCTCCTACATAAGGATTAGTAGCAGTTTCTCTATCATACCCGAAGGAATTTCATAATAAATATTTTCAGTAGGTGCAGTAGGTTGAGGAGCAACTCTTTGCTCTTCGGTCGAGGTGAAGATACCCCTAACAAGCCCCTCAAAGGATTACTTTCCATAGTAACAAATGACAGTAAATTTCAGCACACTATATAAATGTTTCCTTACCAAATTTAACTTACCAAAGGCGCTTCACTCCCCGAAAATGGCACCAGAAGAGAGTCTTGATGACCCACAAATATAGGGGATCTATCGTAGTCCTTCAATAAGTAAGAGTGTCGAACCAAATGAGGACCAGAAGGAAATGACAAGCGATTTTCAGCAAGGTATTCTCGGCAAGCACTGAAATTATCGATAACAGATAGTTGTGTGATAAGATAATTGATAACGGGTAACAAGTAACAAAAGTAACTAAGGTGCGGCAAGGTGTCCCAATCCTTTTTGTAGCAAAGGACAAGTCTAGACGAACTCTTATATAAAGCAAAGCGCTCCCGAGGACACATGGGAATTGTTGTCAAGTTAGTTTTCATCAAGCTCATATGATTTGCGTTCGTTACTTTGGTAATTTGATATGTGGGTGGACCAGTGCTTGGGTGCTGCCCTTCCTTGTACAGGCCTCCCACTTATGATTAACTCCTCTCACAAGCATCCGCAACTGCGAAAGAAGAATTAAGATAAATCTAACCATAGCATGAAACATATGGATCCAAATTAGCCCCTTACGAAGCAACGCATAAACTAGGGTTTAAGCTTCTGTCACTCTAGCAACCCATCATCTACTTATTACTTCCCAATGCCTTCCCCTAGGCCCAAATCATGGTGAAGTGTCATGTAGTCGACGTTCACATAACACCACTAGAGGAGAGACAACATACATCTCATCAAAATATCGAACAAATACCAAATTCACATGATTACGTATAACAAGACTTCTCCCATGTCCTCAGGAACAAACATTACTACTCACAAAGCATGTTCATGTTCATAATCATAGGTGTATTAATTATCATTAAGGATTTGAACATATGATCTTCCACCAAATAAACCAACTAGCATCAACTATAAGGAATAACCAACACTAATAGCAACCCACAGGTACCAATCTAAGGTTTTGAGATAAAGATCGAATACGAGAGATGAACTAGGGTTTGAGAGGAGATGGTGCTGGTGAAAATGTTGATGGAGATTGACCCCCTCTCGATAAGAGGATTGTTGGTGATGACGATGGCGATGATTTCCCCCTCCCAGAGGGATGTTTCTCCGCCAGAACAGCTCCACCGGAGCCCTAGATTGGTTCTACCCAGGTTTGGCCTCGAGACAGTAGCGCTTCATCCCGAAAGCTTCCTTCTAATTTTTTCCAGGTCAAAACACACCATATAGCAGAAGATGGGCGCCGGGGGCCTACCAGGGGGCCAACAAGGACGGGGGGCGCGTCCTCCACCCTTGTGGCTGGCAGGTGGCCTCCCTCTGGTGCTTTCTTTGCCCAATATTTTTCATATATTCCAAAAATATTCTCCGTAAAGTTTGAGGAATTTTGGAGTTGTGCAGAATAGGTCTCTAATATTTGCTCCTTTTCTAGTACAGAATTCCAGCTGCCGGCATTCTCCCTCTTCATGTAAACCTTATAAAATAAGAAAGAAAAGGCATAAGTTTGGTGATATAATGTGTAATAACGACCCATAATGCAATAAATATTGATATAAAAGCATTATACAAAATGGACGTATCAATAGCCTAACAACATGGCACTCCATTTGACCCAGTACATGTAGCCGTGGAAGCCCATCAGTCTAGCCCTATCTCTCTGGAAAAAAGCAATTTCTATAGATGTCTCTTCAACTTCGCCATCAAATCTCCGCTCGGAGCATTACCTGGTTCGTTTCTTTTATAGTACCCCAATCAATAATCATCTGCCTCCTCCCCTCCTTTTTCTTCCTCTTAGTACCAATCTCCCTTTGCCTCTCGCACTGGCTACCTATCTCAACCTTGATTGTTTTGCTTCCATTGCTGGAACTGCACGGTGCCACATCCAATGTGGATTTACTTGGGAGCAAGGAGCCACAGTGGTGGTGGATAAGGTAGTTGACTCGCTGGGCATTGTCGCTGCCGTTAACTGCCTTGATCTAGCCTCAATCGATTGCATTACCTTCCGACATTTCCGACCAATCAACACCCTCGACGATGCCACTATATAGAAAAATTGTTGCCTTTTTTTGCGGGGTAGAACAATTTTTTTGCGTGGAACTGAAGAGCTTTATTCAATCAAAAGAGCTCTGGCACTGTCTGCCACAAGGCTAGTGACCAAGAGTCCAAGGGGAGAGTTCATCCAACACTCCGCCACATCCAATGTGCTAGCATGCTTGGCGCAAAGGTGGGCCGGGACATCAGAATGTCACTTTACATGATGAATATCAAAAGAATAAAAACTAACCGCTAGCTCTTCAATATCTAATAACATTGGCGCTATCAAGGAGCGCGAAGAACGGCGCGAGTTCCAGAGATCCACCACCTCTTTGCTATCAGTCTCCATCTCTACTTGCTCAAAGCCATGAAGCTTTGCAAAAACAACGCCTTCATGAGAGCCATGGCCTCCATAACAAGCGAGTCAGTAACACCATGGACCGGCTTGCACCATGCTCCGATGAAGGCTGAAGATGATCGTGCAATACCTCCCACACCGGCGAGCCTTGCTTCCATCGAGAGTCCCGCATCGGTGTTGATCTTAACGCAGCCCTCGTCGGGAGGACGCCAACCGAATCCTGATAGAGTACGAGCATGAACCCTTGGTAGTTCCAAGATCGCCAGAGCTCCTCTAGTCTTCTTCATCGACACCAACATGTCAAGGCTTGCTCTGTCATGAGTGATGTTGTTCCTGGATGTCCAGATCGCCGACATTACTGTGATGATTTTTGCACGATCACACTCATCAAACCTGGGATCACACAAGATATCTTAGGACCATGTCATTATGTGAAGATTTGGGATCTTGACATTGAGACATTCCCTTGCCTCACTCCAGAACATCTTTGCATGCGTGCACTTAATCAGTGCATGGTAGAGATCTTCGTCTGCATGGAGGCAGACTTTACATCGAGCCAGTTCCGCAATGTGCTGGTGCTTCAAGATGCTTTCAACATGTAAAATTTTCCTGAGTACTCGCCACCAAAACACCCACACTTTGGGCACAACCTTGAGCTTCCAAAGTCTAGACCACATATGTTTGTGATTCTCTGAAGTTTTGGTCGTCGTCCCTTCCCCTAGAGCTCCATGCTCGTTGCGGGTCACCAGAGCGCGGTAAGCAGATTTCGCAGAGTAGATACCAGACTTTCCGGCAGCCCAAGCCCATGAATCTACATCCCCCCATTGAAGCTCAGGGGAATGTTCCGAATTGCATCTGCTTCAGGGGCTGTAAAATTTTGTCTCACGAGTTCGCTCTTCCAAGTACCATGTTCAGCATCAATCAGATCAGTAACTAGAGGAATTGCGGCATCTTTGATTTGGACCAAAGGCCGAAGTGTGAGAAGACCCGGAATCCAGCTAACATTCCATGTTGATACAGACATACCATCTCCGATCCTCTTTATCAAGCCAGTCCTTAGGGCCTTTCTACTCGCAATGATTGCCCGCCAAGTGGCTGATGCATGCTTTGGATAGTTGCATCCATAAACTCACTTGTGGGAAAGTACTTTCATTCAAAACACGTGCGCAGAGAGAGTCCAGATTTGTGATCAGCATCCACCCATGTTTCCCAAGAAGAGCTAAGTTAAACACTTCCAAGTTCCTGAACCCCATCCCTCCTGCATTCTTTGGCTTGGTTAGTGAGTCCCAATCGATCCATTGCAGTGACATGCGGTCGACTAAGCTACTCCACCAATACCTAGCCAATTTTGATGAAAAACCCTTACAGATCTTCTTCGTTAACTTGAACCAGCTCATCGAAAAGGCCGGGATCACCTGAGCAACGACCTTGATCCTAACCTCCCTCCCAGCGCATGAAATAAGCCATTCAGTGCCTCCTTGAAGGTTGCTTCTGATCCTCTCGCCAAGATATTCAAAAGTACCGCTGGTAATGCGTCCAATGGCTGTTGGAAGACCCAAATACTGCTCATTAAATGCCTCCACAGTAATTCCCAACAAAATCTTGAGCTCCTGTCGAACTACATCAGGTGTATTTGGACTGAAAAATAGAACTTTTGTCCCTATTAACATATTGTCCGAGCAGTCGCCATAGATTCTAAGCACCTCATTCAACCTGGTCGCACTCGCCCTTTCTACCTTCAGAAATATCAAACTATCATCGGAAGAGTAGGTGATTAACCAAGGGGAGAGAGGTCTAACACGGATGCCTCTATCAACATGGGCACCTCCATAGAATTTCAGCAGAGAGGTGAAACCCTCTGCACAGATAAGAAACAGAAACGGTGAACTAGGACCTCCCTGGCGGAGACCTCTAGATGGTGTGAAGTAGGGAAGTAATTGTCCATTCACTCGTACTGTAAACCTTACCGAAGTTACACACTTCATCACAAGTCGGACAAACTGTGAACTAAAACCCAATCTCAGCATGATTGCCTCCAGAAAATGCCATTTGATCCGATCGTATGCCTTCATCATGTCGAGTTTGATGGCACAAGCAACATTCTTCCCTCTCTTCCGACGTCTCATAGCATGAACACTTTCATAAGAGATGAGAACGTTGTCGGTGATGAGTCAGCCGGGCACAAACACACTCTGCTCTTCACTGATGATCTCACCCACGAACACTCGAACCCTGTTTGTAATGCACTTCGAGGCAATCTTGTATAGAACAATTGTTGCCGGTGTCAGGTAGTGTGCAAGCGTCAGTGTAGAAGTACATATCAACAGGTGCCTTCTACCGGCGCAACCATAGACATATCGTCCGCTGCGTCGGGCTCGGGCAGCATGCGGTGCTGCTGCAGATCAATAGTTACAGGGGCGGCAAAGGCAACAAGAAGGCGCTCTTTTTTACTCTTGTCTGTCCTCTTCCTTCCGTTGTTTGTTGCGCCTCCTATCCCCTACTTAGAATTTTTTCTGAATTAATTTCAAATCTTGGAACCTTTTGTTCTACTGTTGTTATATAATTTTTGGGGAGGAGAATCAACTACCGCTCCTAATGATGCCCAATATCATTAGTGGCAAATAAATTGACTGTCCTTGAAGATTTGTGTTGGTGTCTTTTTGGATCAGGTTCTGATCGTTCATGCCCTTTTCTCGCCTTTCAAAAGTTATGTTGTCTAATTTTTGGCCTAGCCTCTGTTAGTTCATGTTTTCCCTTTTTTACAGGTCCCTATGCCTTCAAAGTATCGCCTATCACAGGCTCTCTCAAATGATTGTCCATAGAGCCAGCAAGCGAAGAACTAGAGGAAGGCCAGGATCAGTTAGCTAGCCGCACCGCTTCCTAATATATCCCCGTCTTCTTCGTCTCTCCCTCTCTCTTTCCAGGATGGTGGAGGGTGGACTGCGGTTGACATTGATTAGGTGGGTTTAGATATGCTAAATTTATTGATTAGGGTCACAAAAGGTTTGTAAATTTCTTTTAATGTTTGGATAAAAGTCTTCATCTTTACGATGTGTTTGCTCTTTCCTTTTGTGTGGACATATGTTGATTAATTAACAGGAATGACAAGAATAATATTCCTTCCAGATTTCAGTGTGTGTGTTTTTGACTAAACTCACAACTACTGAACTTGGTTTCTTCAAATAGTTGTGTGATTTTGGGAAAATTATTCGTACTTTGCCCATACATGTTCCCTATTGTATTGCTCTAATATTTTAAACATTCGTTGTTTCCTAGGGAGGTGTGAAATCAATCAAAGTGTAAGATATTATAGTATCTATGGCAGCTTCCTTTTTGTATTGCCACGTGATATAAGCGGAAATTCAATTTGGCTCCCGGGCACAAAAATAAATTTCAAATGTCAAAAAAATCAAGATAAAATTTTATATGATCTTAGTCACATACAAATGATATCTGCAAATTTCGAGGCAAAAAAGTTAAGCATTTTGGTCTGTGCAAAAAACAAAAACAAATTGAAGACCAAATGTCACCCCAAATTTGTTTTTTCACTGACCAAACACTGTTGCTCCATTTCACATGACATTTTTCAAACATGCTTGCGACACTAACACGAACATTTACAAAAAAAAAATCTGAATTTTTTATTCTGTTTACATTTTTCTAATTTACTGTTCATCCGGGAACATATGCTCCCAGGAGCCAAAACGCCCCTCCCTGATATAAGGCATGTCAATATTTTTACATAATGTTTCATTTTCCCTGCATATAGTGTTTTATTTTCTATTTATTTTTATCATAGATTCCTGCCGCAACGCGCGGGGTGTCATCTGGTTGTCTTAGAGGCCATGTCTACAAGGTCACCGTCTAATACCTGGTGTAATTTAGTTTAGTTTTTTTTATTATTTTGTTGAAATTGCATGTATTATATGAAACTTGCTCAAATTTTATCCATTTTCATGAGCTTCGTCCGTTTGCTTAAATATCCGTTTGAAATGTGGATGTACATTTGGTCTATATGGTTAGACGCCCCTCCCCGCTGTGGGCAGACATGTCTAGACGTTTTGCGGATTGGATTTTATAGACGACGTTGCGAATGCCCTAATTCTACCACGCTATGGACAACTTGTTGTCTAAAATCAAGATAAAAGAATTTGCCTGAAGTTCAAAAAACGAGGGGAGGCGGTGACCTTTATTTGCCCAAATATTGAAAACACTCATTGTTAAGGGTATCTTCCACGCTGCTGACTCGTAAAATCTTTCTCACATCCGTTTGTAGACCAGGGGACCAATCCACGGACATAGATGTGAGATCCGGTTGCTCGCATATATTTTAAAGACTATTTCAACTAACCGGATGAAATTCATGCAAACACGATGGTTTTCATATAAACCAGAGCACATTCATTACAATTCGCTCATATTTTAATTAAACCCGACTCTAAACCTAATCTAAATGATCGCCGGCGTCCGTCCGGGGCGTGAGCACCGCGAAAAGAAGCTCCAGCTCCGCCTCAACGGTCTCCAGCTCTGCCTCCCCAGCCTTCACCTCCGCAGCCATGAGCCCCGGGAACTGAAACTCTCCGCCTCAATGTCGCCGCCAAACAGCTAATTGGCCGACGATGTTCAGTCCACCAAGCTTGGCTTCAATGGGAGGGGAGGGGCGGTGGCTTTCCTGGAACCCGGGCACCACTGACCTCCCATGGTCTACTCTTCCTCGTTCCCAGCGGCACTCACGGATGTGGCATCTTTGTGGTCGTGGCGGCGGGGCGCGATCGTGGCGAAGCTGGCGATGTCCTCCTCGTCGTCGCTCTTGCTGAACACCTCATCCGCAGCCTCCTCCATATCCTTTAATTCCGCCTGATGGAGGTGGTACCACCATTTGGCGCGGCGGATGTCGCGGGCGGAGCAATAAGAGTTGAGCAACGCTTCCTGCTCCGCCACGTCTGCGTCCGGCGTGATGGCCGTGTCGGTGGGCTGTTGCTCCTCCACGTGCCGATGCTCGTTGAGGAGGCCGATGTTTTAGGCCTGGTCGGCATGCACTTGTTGGAACTTAGCCTCTCGCTCCTCCCGCACAATGTCCGTGTAGTGCGCATGGGCGTTGCCGATGGGGATGCCGGCATGCACCGGTGAGGAGAGGGCGCTGGCTTGTTCTCGATTGGTACGTCGTCGGCCTCCGACTACCCGCCGGCTGCCGGCTATCTACTTCTTCTGCTCGGACGAGAGGTTGTCCCAAAGGGCTTTCGAGCGAGAGGAGGCCATGGCAGACATGGTGCAGAGAGGAGAAGGGGACCAGAGAAGGATGACTGTGGCTATGACCGGAGCTGGAGTTTATATAGCGGGCGGATGGCAATGGGACGCGGTCGTGTGGTTATGTGGGCTGCAGATGGACGGACAGGTGATGCCAGAGTAGGTTCCTCGGCAAACCCATATCATTAATGTAGGGCGATGGGCCGACCGGATATCGTTTGAGCACGAAGCATTCGCGTGCAGAGGGAAGCGACGCGGACGACGTTCTCTCAGCCGGCGTGCTGCTTCAGTGCCGGCAGCAGTGAGAGGTCGCTTGCGTTCTGGCTGGGCATAAATGCAGCACTAACGCTCCAGAGAGGTGCTGACCGTTTTGAACAGGAAGCGCGTGGACGAGGGAGGAGTTAATGGTGGTCCATGGCAGTCAAAATTAGATGTGACAGCGGTCCGAACGCCCGCAAAGCACCCTTAGTTTATCTTTGGTTTGCCGGAATAAGTATGTCTGGAGCGTCAAATAGACTGATACAACATCCCATTGAATGGCAAAGAACATTGCTACATGAACGACATTTCAAGTACGATACATAGACGATGCTGCATATCCCATCATCCGAGCGTCAGACCAAAGTGCACAAAGCTGTTGGATCAGACATCGTGCAAGTATCGTCTGAGCATATGTCGTTTATGAAGTAGTTTCTGATGGCAAAACACATCGGTTTCAGGTGGTTTGTTGGTCGGCATTGAAGATTCCTTAACTCTAACATAAAATAGAACCATTTACACACGATGAACTTAGTCCAACCTACCCAATCAATGATGTTGAACTTGATAGGTTCTATTCCTACTGAGACCTAGCTCTCCAACCGATGGGTGTCGTCTTCCGTATGATTAACACAGACTAGTGGATCTGAGTTTTTCTAGAAAAGGTGCAAGTTGCAAAAAAGATCCACTAAACAAAACTTGCACCTTTTGGAAATCTTCTTAGATTAGATACAGTCATACAGACAACTCAGAATTAGCAAAACTCATAGTTCAGGCGTGGCGATCCAGGAATTGGCCACGTTCTAAGTTCTTGGTTCGCGCTTATTCTTTTTCGGTGTCGGTAGCGTTTGCGATTTTTCTTTTTGAGGCACGGCAGCGTTTGTGATTGAACGCATTCAACATGTTCACGACATGAGCACTGACCCAAATCGTTCGCCCCATGGGCAGATCATAGTAGTCAGGACGACCTCAACTTTGGACCGGCAACCTTATATAAATAAATTCGCTGCCGTCTAAGCCAAGAACTAGAAGGACACGTTAGTATACGGAATGCGGAACCAAACACGACCACTGAAGAAATCTCAACCCAGAAAATCTGAACAATCGTGGTGGCCGTTCGGCGAAATGGCACATCACCAAAGACTAGCACTTGACATAGCACGTGTCTATCCATGTGTCTACTCATATCTATATCTTGTGCAGGAAACATTTTTCCCTTTTTCTTTTGCGGTGTAGGAAATGTTGAGGGGGCATTTCGGCTTGGGGTGGCGGTGACGGTGGGGGAGAGGCACAGACACCCTATTCTGGATGGATGGATAGCTTGATGATCGGCCATTGCGTGAGCAATTTCTGGCGTTATTCTCCGTTTCGGAGCAGCTGCCTATCTCGGTGGCCTTGGCGGAGACTGATGCAAGAAGGACCCTCTTATTCGGCCGCACGTTTGGCCCCTTTGAGTCCACCAAGTGGCTAGCACTTTCTTCCGCCTTGATGGACGTCACGTTATCTACAACCCCTGATGTTGATACTTGGAGGTTGGAGTCCTCGAGTTAATTTTTCACTAACTCAATATACATTAGCCTTGTAGTGGGATAGGGCCCAACCGAGTTGATGGAGCTCTATAAGGTGCAGATGCCACCTCTGATATTTTTTATGATAACTTATTAGGGATAGACTACCATCTAGAGATCAAGTGTTCAAAAGAAATTAATGGTTCCGGTGATAGGCAATTTTCTCTGCGCGGGTGAAGGAGGACTTTAAACATATACTCTTTTACCACATTTCTGCAGTTTTTATGGAGTTGCTTCAGGGAGGCTTGGGCTCATAGTTGGTACCAAATTAACTTCCCTTACTGGTACCATCTAATGCCGGCTTACTCGGGCAAGGTTTTCAGAATGTTGGAGGTTGAGACTTGGCATCGATCCTGTGGTTTACTAGAAATAAGCTTATCATTGGACATATTTACCCATCCAGGACCGCCGATGCGATTTACAAACTGTGCGGTTTTTTGTAGCTCTGGAAGCCCCTCGACAAGTGGTGGGATAGGACGGCCATGGACAAATTGACTAGGTGATACAAGGAGTTGGCATCCAGATTGCTTATTGCGACTTATCCTCCCTGAGACCTTAGGTTCCCTTTGGTTCATAGGATAGAAACATATCACAGGAATAGAAAACTTGTACGAATGAGATGTCATGTATCTTAAATTCTATGAATATGAATAGCAAGAGAGATGTCCTTTGGTTCACATCATAGGATTTTTTTTCCATTGAGTCTACGCTAATGTTTATTTTTCTATGAAATATGGAGGATAGGAAGAATTCCCGTATAGGAATAGAATTCTATTCCTACAAACCAAATGACTATAAAGGATTTTCCCCATAAAAATCCTATACTACAGAATCCCTTCAAAATTAATCCGAACCAAAGGAGGCCATAGTTCTTTTGCGGGCTTGTTGATCTGATGCCCCCATCATGCACTATGTCTTGTTCTTTCCAACTGTCCTATATCTTGTGGACCTTCATTTTTCAGCTGTGGTTGTATCGTGTTGTGGCTTTATTTATAAAGCGAGTCAAGAAGCTTTTTTTTGATAATGTTGAGGAAGCACGGTCAAAATAGCCCCAGTGAGTCAAACTTGAGTTCAACCGAGCGACGGTCGATTTATAATCTGAGTGGCAAATTCAAGATGTGGGGCAACCGATATTGAAGTTAAAAGTTTAATCCTAAACCAAGTGAAAAGCTCAAGATTGAGTGAACTATTATCTTTATACAAAAAGCACATCATACATATGAAAGGGAGAATCAGTAGTCATAAAACGTGGTTTTTTAAACCAAGAGACCGTATTTTAACAAAGCACCCAAAGTCTCATGGCTCATCAATATTGGAGCTTAACTAAGATGTGATGTAATCCACGCCTTGAATTCATTCACATAGTCTCCTTTAGTTTGGAGGGATTTTGCAGGAATTTCATAGAATATGATTTCTATAGAAAAAAATCATTTAGAGCCCTTTGATTTGTAGAAATAGAATCCTATTCATATGGAGGAATTCTTCCTATCCTCCATATTTCATAGAAAATAAACATTAGCCTAGACTCAATGAAAAAAAATCTAATGATGTGAACCAAAGAGCATCTTCTTTATTATTCCTATTCATAGGATTTGAGATACATGTCATCTCATTTCCTATGACTTTTTTATTCCAATGGTTTTTCTACCTTATGAACCAAAAGAGGCCTACATGATCCTATTGGTGAAAAGAAAGATATCCTTTCTCAACAAAACTAGCCAAAATGCCATCATAGTAAGATCCAACCATTCCATCATAAAACAAATCGCGATACATACCATCGGCCTTTGTACCACTTGTATAATGCCCACCTTTTCTTTCCTATATATAATGCCTTAGAAAATCCTTCTAACAATTAGTGTTAGTTCTTTTTTCAGACTCATAGATAATTGTGAAAATAAGTTGTCTCTACCCAGCTTATTTTGACAGTCCAAACTTTTAGATTGAACTATCATAATACAATGTGTAGGGGACAATTATTTTGCGAGCCACTCGTAATAAGCCAAAAAAAACTAACCAGATTTGTAGACGTGGTATACATGATGATCTAATGTGTCTGCTAGGCGTCAACCAACTGATTTCCGTCAGAAATGAGCCGGGTCGACAACCCTAGGATCGAGCACCTCGAATTGTTCGATTGTGCTTCAATATCCAGCACAGGCCTGAAGGAAATATGCCCTAGAGGCAATAATAAAATTGTTATTTATATTTCTTTATATCATGATAAATGTTTATTATTCATACTAGAATTGTATTAACCGGAAACTTAGTACATGTGTGAATACATAGACAAACAGAGTGTCCCAGTAACCTCTACTAGACTAGCTCGTTAATCAAAGATGGTTAAGTTTCCTGACCATAGACATGTGTTGTCATTTGATCAACGAGATCACATAATTAGAGAATGATGTGATGTACAAGACCCATCCTTTAGCTTAGCATAATGATCGTTTAGTTTTATTGCTATTGCTTAGCATAATGACCGTTTAGTTTTATTGCTATTGCTTTCATCATGACTTATACATGTTCCTCTGAATATAAGATTATGCAACTCCCGAATACCGGAGGAACACCTTGTGTGCTATCAAACGTCACAATGTAACTGGGTGATTATAAAGATGCTCTACAGGTGTCTCCAATGGTGTTTGTTGAGTTGGCATAGATCGAGATTAGGATTTGTCACTCCATGTATCGGAGAGGTATCTCTGAACCCTCTTGGTGATGCTCATCACTATAAGCCTTGCAAGAAATGTGACTAATGAGTTAGTTGCGGGATGATGCATTACAAAACGAGTAAACAGACTTGCCGGTGACGAGATTGAACTAGGTATGATGATACCGACGATCGAATCTCGGGCAAGTAACATACCATGACAAAGGGAACAACGTATGTTATTGTGCGGTTTGACCGATAAAGATCTTCATAGAATATGTAGGAACCAATATGAGCATCTAGGTTTCGCTATTGTTTATTGACCAGAGATGTGTCTCGGTCATGTCTACATAGTTCTCGAACCCATAGGGTAAGCACGCTTAACGTTCAATGACGATATGTATTATGAGTTATGTGATTTGATGTACCGAAGGTTGTTCAGAGTCCTGGATTAGATCACGGACATGACGAGGAGTCTCGAAATGGTCGAGACATAAAGATTCATTTATTGGAAGGCTACATTCGGACACCGGAATGGTTTGGGTCGTTTCAGATAAGTTTCGGAGTACCGGGGGTTACCGGAACCA
>NC_041380.1:312000045-312046795 GCF_002162155.2 Triticum dicoccoides | reverse complement strand
CCCCTCCTTTATATACGGGGGAGGGGGCACCCCATAGACACACAAGTTGATCTTTAGCCGTGTGCGGTGCCCCCCTCCACAGTTTTCCACCTCGGTCATATTGTCGTAGTGCTTAGGTGAAGCCCTGCGTCGGTAACTTCATCATCACCGTCACCACGCTATCGTGCTAACGAAACTCTCCCTCGGCCTCAACTGATCAAGAGTTCGAGTGACGTCACTGAGCTAAACGTGTGCAGATCACGGAGGTGTTGTGCGTTTGGTACTTGATCGGTTGGATCGCGAAGACGTTCGACTACATCAATCGCGTTACTAAACACTTATGCTTTTGGTCTACGAGGGTACATAGACACACTCTCCCCCTCTCGCTGCTATGCATCTCCTAGATAGATCTTGTGTGATCGTAGGAAAATTTTTGAATACCGCGTTCCCCAACAGTGCCATCAGAGCCAGGTTTATGCGTAGATGTTATATGCACGAGTAGAACACAAAGAGTAGTGGGCGATAATAGCCATACTGCTTACCAGCATGTCATACTTTGATTCAGCAGTATTGTTGGATGAAGCGGCCCGGACCGACATTACATGACGACGTTCATGAGACTGGCTCTACCGACGTGCTTCGCACACAGGTGGCTAGCGGGCGTCTGTTTCTCCAACTTTAGTTGAATCGAGTATGACTACGCCCGGTCCTTGTTGAAGGTTAAAACAACACACTTGACAAAAAGTCATTGTGGTTTTTGATGCGTAGGTAAGAACGGTTCTTGCTAAGCCCGTAGCAGCCACATAAAACATGCAACAACAAAGTATAGGACGTTTAACTTGTTTTTGCAGGGCATGTTTTGATGTGATATGGTCAAGACGTGATGAGATATAAATTGTTGTATGAGATGATCATGTTTTGTAACCGTTATCGGCAACTGGCAGGAGCCTTATGGTTGTCGCTTTATTGTATGAAATGCAATCACTATGTAATTGCTTTACTTTATCACTAAGCGGTAGCGATAGTTGTAGAAGCAATAGTTGGGGAGACGACAGCGATGCTACGATGGAGATCAAGGTGTCAAGCCGGTGACGATGGTGATCATGACGGTGCTTTGGAGATGGAGATCAAAGGCACAAGATGATGATGGCCATATCATATCACTTATATTGATTGCATGTGATGTTTATTATTTATGCATCTTATTTTGCTTAGTACGGCAATAGCATTCTAAGATGATCTCTCACTAAATTTCAAGGTATAAGTGTTCTCCCTGAGTATGCACCATTGCTACAGTTCGTCGTGCCGAGACACCAAGTGATGATCGGATGTGATAAGCTCTACGTTCACATACAACTGGTGCAAGCCAGTTTTGCACAAGCAGAATACTCAGGTTAAACTTGACGAGCCTAGCATATGCAGATATGGCCTCGGAACACTGAGACCGAAAGGTCGAGCGTGAATCATATAGTAGATATGATCAACATAGTTATGTTCACCATTGAAAACTTCTCCATCTCACGTGATGATCGGACATGGTTTAGTTGATATGGATCATGTGATCATTTAGATAACTAGAGGGATGTCTATCTAAGTGGGAGTTCTTAAGTAACATGCTTAATTGAACTTTAATTTATTATGAACTTAGTACCTGATAGTATTTTGCATGTCTATTTTGTTGTAGATCAATAGCTCACGTTGTAGCTCCCCGTTTATTTTTGATATGTTCCTAGAGAAAAATAGGTTAAAAGATGATAGTAGCAATGATGCGGACTGGATCCGTGATCTGAGGATTATCCTCATTGCTGCACAGAAGAATTATGTCCTTGATTGTAACGCCCGGATAATTAAGCTGCAGTAAACCTCCCCTAATGATGCCATGTCATCACCAATTTAGTAAGCCAATTGTCACTTGTTTACAATCAATGTCCAATTCAAATTTAAAATACAAGTCAAATTATTATTTCTTCAAATGGTAAATTAAAAATGTTCATTAGGTTGAAAATATTCACCACATAATTGTCTTGCATCAAAAATAATTTTGGAGATGTTTAAAATGCCCCTGGGTATTATAACAATGGACCAACAACTACTTAGTTAACCTTTTCAATTTCTAAAAATAGATAGACAAACCCAAACAGTTTTAAACCTTTTGTGCAGCCCAGGGTGTTTCCCTGTATTCGTGTGACAAGTTTCATATTAAAAAAATTCAATTGCTATCTAAACTAAATAGGAACAGTAGCAGTTTTTGTTACAAAAATGTAAAATAGAAAATGGCACTATGCACTTAGGCCTAGCAATGCACAGACCTTGGCCCAGCCCAGCAACCACCACTATTTCTCCTTCCTACTGCTCACAGGAGCACGTTGGACGCCTGTGCGCCGTCCATGGAGCGGCTAGCGCATGGGTCCAGCATCCGGCGACCCTCCTCGTGGGTTAAGAGCATCCCCGACCCCCCGGACAAACCCTAGACCGTATCCCCCTTCCCCTCGTCCGTCGCTCTCCCTCGCCCTTCCCCACCTCGCAAGAGCGCCGCCATGCCCGCTGCCCCATGAAGCTCGCGACCACTCTCCTCACCGCGCCTCGCCGACGTGCCCCCGGAGCTGTGCATCAACGCCCTCTTCCCCTCCATGGACGCATGCAAGCTTGGAAGCATCGGAACGCCGCCTACATCACCGTCTTCAACCTCGGGAGCCGACCACTGCCGCCTTCGATTCGCGACCACCAGAGCCTCCCCGAGCAAGCTGACCTCCTCTTCGCGATCCCAGTGAGCTCCTCCTCCCTCTCCCACTCGCCCCGCTGTCGATTTGTCGCTGTAGAACTATGCCCACCTGAAGACGCCAAGGACGGGAGCTTCGCTCCCGTGTGTGTTTGCCCCCCCTCTAACCTGGCCGCCCCGCCCGCGTCTCGCCTCTCGCGTGCGGCCTCGCTCCGGCCCGCCGCCCTTTCCACGCGCCTGCCTGCTCCCGTGCGCCACCCCGCTCACCAGCGCCCCCTGCTACTACTGGCCCCGCCCGCGCACGCTCTCCCGCGCACACGCGCGCGCGTGGCCGCGCCGTCGTCGCTCACGCCCGTTTCCTCCCCCGCTGCTCGGCTCAGCCTGGCACCGCGGCTCTTCTTCGCCCGCGCCACTGTCGCCTGTGCAGCCCTGCCGCTGCCACCGCGCCTAACCCCGCCGGCTCGGCTCCGTCCCGCGACCCCGCTCGCCGTCGTTCCGGTCACCACCGCGGCCACGCGGGCCGCTGCTTGTCTTGGCCCTGACAGCCGGCTCCCCTGTGCCCGTGCAATGTCGGCCAGAGAGGCCGGTTGTGCCCCTGTCTAGTGGGGCCGGCCCTGTTTAATTAGGGGAGCTAATCCCGCCTAATCCCACTGACCACCGGCCCCACCCCCACTGCTAACTAATTCTTTAACTAAAAGAAAATCAATTTAGTTAGTAGTCACTGACATGCGGTCCCACTCTCTAATAATCCTAATTAGAATATTTTAAACCCCCTTTTTAAAATAGCACTCTCAATGACAAGTGGACCCAGTCAAACTTTGACCAGTCAAACTCTGACCAGTCAACTACTGACTGGGCAGTTGACTGGGCCCATTGTCAGCCTCTGGTGCACTCTGGGTGCAGTGCCACCGGGTGCACCCAGCCTTTTCTGGAGATTTTTGAGATTAAAAGTAATTCCAGGACTTTTCAAAAATCATTAAAACTTTAGAAATTCGTAGAAAATAAACCATAGTTCGGATGGAAAAACTTTGTACATGAAAGTTGCTCAAAACGACGAGATGAATCCGGATACGCAGCCCATTCGCCCGCCACGCATCCCTAGCATAGCGAACACGCAACTTTTCCCCTCTGGTTCATTTGTCCGAAAACGCGAAACACCGGGGATATTTTCCCGGAGGTTTCCCTCCTTCGTCGGTACCACCTCATACCGCGTTAGGGCACCCCTAGCACCGCGTATTGTCATGTTATGTCTTGTGATGCTTTGATTGCACTGTTATTTATTGTGTTCCCCCTCCGTTACTTGTTTCCGGTAGACCCCGAGACTGCCGGCGACCCCTAGTTCGACTATGGTGTTGACGACCCCTCTCTCATGCCAGAGCAACCAGGCAAGCCCCCCCTGATCACCAGATATCGCCTATTCTTCTCTATACTGCTTGCATTAGATTAGTGTAGCATGTTAATGCTTTCAGTTAATCCTATATTGCTGCATAGCATGTCCTTGCTACTACTGTTGTTACCTTTACCTGCTATCCTACTGCTTAGTATAGGATGCTAGTGTTCCATCAGTGGCCCTACACTCTTGTCCGTCTGCCATGCTATACTACTGGGCCGTGATCACTTCGGGAGGTGATCACGGACATATATTATATACTTTACACTGTTACATTACCGGTGATACTGTTTGGAGATGGGGGCTGAAGGGGCAGGTGGCTCCATCCAAGTAGTGGTGGGCCTGAGTTCCCGACGGCCCCCGACTGTTACTTTGAGGTGGAGTGACAGGGCAGGTTGAGACCACCTAGGAGAGAGGTGGGCCTGGCCCTGGTCGGCATTCGCGGTTATTTCAAGATAACATGTTTAACGAGATCTTGGTATTTGATCTGAGTCTGGCCACTGGCATATACGCACTAACCATCTACGCGGGGACAGTTATGGGCACTCGACGTCGTGGTATCAGCCAGAGCCGTCGTGATGTCAGCGACTGAGCGGCGCGCGCCGGGTTGGACCACGTAACGCAACTTCCTTTGTAATGGAGGTTGCTAGGTCTGCTCTCCGGCCGCCCTCGCAACGTGCAGGTGTGCAATGGGCGATGGGCCCAGACCCCTGCGCTATAGGATTTAGACCAGCGTGCTGACCTCTCTGTTGTGCCTAGGTAGGGCTGCGGCGTGTTGATCTTCCGAGGCCGGACATGACCCAGAAAAGTGTGTCCAGACAAAGGGGATCGAGCATGTTGGGAAATGTGCTGCACCCCTGCAGAGAAGTTGATCTATTCTAATAGTCGTGTCCCTCGGTAAAAGGACGACCCGGAGTTGTACCTTGACCTTATGACAACTAGAACCAGATACTTAATAAAACACACCCTTCCAAGTGCTAGATACAACCTGTGATCGCTCTCTCACAGGGCGATGAGGGGAGGATCGCCGGGTAGGATTATGCTACACGATGCTACTTGGTGGACTTACCTTCTGCTCTCTTCTACATGCTGCAAGATGGAGGTTACCAGAAGCGTAGTCTTTGATAGGACTAACTATCCCCCTCTTATTCCGGCATTCTGCATTTCAGTCCACATATGATACCCTTATTCCTTTTGATACCAATGCATACATATGTAGTGTAGCTCCTTGCTTGCGAGTACTTTGGATGAGTACTCACGGTTGCTTTGCCCTCTCTTTTCCCCCTTTCTATACTCGATTGCCGCAACCAGACGATGGAGCCCAGGAGCCAGACGCCACCGTAGGCGACGACTACTACTACTTGGGAGGTCCCTACTATTACGTGCAGCCCGCTAACGACGACCAGGAGTAGTTTAGGAGGATCTCAGGCAGGAGGCCTGCGCCTCTTTCGATCTGTATCCCAGTTTGTGCTAGCCTTATTAAGGCAAACTTGTTTAACTTATGTCCGTACTTAGATATTGTTGCTTCCGCTGACTCGTCTATGATCGAGCTCTTGTATTCGAGCCTTCGAGGCCCCTGGCTTGTAATATGATGCTTGTATGACTTATTTTATTTGTAGAGTTGTGTTGTGATATCTTCCCGTGAGTCCCTGATCTTGATCGTACACGTTTGCGTGTATGATTAGTGTATGATTGAATCGGGGGCGCCACAAGTTGGTATCAGAGCCGACTGCCTGTAAGAATCCCCCTTCCACACTCCTTGGCCGAAGTTGAGTCTAGTCGATGAAAATTGTTTTACTAACTTGGCTGTGCGGCCCATGGTCCCACGTCGCTGTTGGGTGGTATTAGGATCTTTTGTTCCTCGACATATACTCTGGGACTCCAATCTCTCTTTTATTCGGGTTAAATAAATTTACTAAACTCTGACTCTAGGTTCTCGTAACTACTTTCTCCTGGAGAGCCCCTCACTCAAGATGATTGCTCGGTCCGCCGAAGGTTTCCGATGATACTCTCTGATGTTCTCTCAAGACTTTGTGCCATCGCTATTGCAATTCCCTTCCATCAACAAGTCCCTATGGATAACCACATGCACTTGCCATTGATACAATCATTCCCCGTTGATCTTGTTATTGCAAGATACCTCGAAATTCTCGCTATTGTTCCGAGAATACTTGGTGCCTACAGCCTTGCAGTTCTTGCCACATGAATACCCCTACGGATAATTCCTCACGCTTACAGAGATCTGTTCTTTCCCCATTGCTCTTATGATTCACAAGATACATGGAAATACTATTTGATCTTTTGACAATCCTCTGCCCACTATTGCTCTCCAAATACTTGTCTATTGGCATTATGGTTGTGTTCCATATGTCTAGCAATATTCATTAGTACCCTTTGTCATTTTCATTCGAGTCCCTTCATTCAATATGTTGCGAGTGTTCACAATCCTCAATCAAATCCTAGAATTCATCCTTCCGGCTCAGACGTCACATTAAACATGAGCTGGATCTCAACCAATCAAATTGCCATTGATTGTACCCCTAAGCCTACTAAACTTATCCATCCTTGATCAGAGTGTTTGCTTCTGATCCCTTGATTTGACGGTCATAATTCCTTTGTATTTCGGCTTTGAATTAGTCAGTTGTTTGTATAGTCTGATCTCCTTGCATCCTTTCCTCTTCTGGTTGAGTACCGATGCTCACATCAGATCCCTTGAAGACCACCGGATCCTTTGTTGGATTTTATCCGACAATATCCTTTATATTCAGAAACCTTGTGAGCATTTCCATGGGTATATAATGCCTTTGGTAATTTGTATCCTCTGCTTTGATAATCATACTCTACTTTTGATCTTGTATTATTTACTACGAAGTTTGTGGTATATGTTCTTAAGATGCCCCGATGGGTTGAACCAACGCCTTACCTAATCTGTGTGAACCCGAAAGTTTTCACGGGTCATAATCCTCTAGTAATTCACCAGGTAGGTTTTGACACTGAAATCATTTTTATCTAGAGAAGTGAATGAAAGGTTATGCATTGAAGAAGTGGGAGTCGACCTTGAACTTTGTGTTCATGCCCATGGACACGATGTAGATCTTATCATTAAAGCCTCTCTTAAATTAAATTTTTCCCTTGGTATAAGTTCTTATATCTGGGATCCGGCCTTTTGCAATCGTGGTTCTGACCATGTTCTCCTTTAAATACCATTTCTCGTGCAAGTTTAAGCACTTGTCTTCTACGGAGTAATACCCCAGTCCAACCTCTACTTTGATTTGTCGTCGAGTATTACCCCCCTGGTATCTCAATATTATCACGGGACTGCATAACTTATGAGTTCTTCATCAAGTGCTACATTCTCATTGATTCCAATTTTTCATGGGCTCTGAGTTATTTAACACTCAAAGACATCGATAACTGAATTGAGTCTGCACTGCGATTCAACAACTCTTAGTAATCTCCAATGCTTACGAGTTTGTACTCGGTCGTGTCATTCCAGCTGATTGACTACATCATCATAGTCAGGTTGACTGCTTGACCATTTTACCTATGTCCTTCATCCTCGGGGCACAATCCCGACGGTGCTCTAAGCTTACATCGAACTTTCACCATCATATTGTTTGTCTTGAGAGACAACTCTGAATTTTGAGATGGCATCTTATCTATGTTTATCATAACTTTTTGCTTCACCATTCCCTTGGCTTGATGTCATCGCCGAGCGATTGCATCCTCATGGAGCCTCTCGACAAAATTTGTTGTGATCATCATCAACATTTTAACTCCTTCCAAGATACTAATCGAATTCATGATGAGAAATACCATCCTTGCCCTCGATGATTTGTGTTATCATCGACCACTTATTGCCTTTTGTTCAACACAAACTTGTTCATGTTCTATGTTATACCTTAAGTTCCTTGCTACCCAGCATTGTTCTGCTTTACCTTGGATATTACCACATTTTATGTCAAGAATGTCGCGAGAATTTCACCACCTCCTGAGAATTCTTGATACAAGTAATACTTATCACCATCACCATTCCTTCTGGGTCCCCGTGTTGTTCCTAACCGGAATACCGACAAATGAACTATGATGTGTGGATTCAAAACTTCCAGCAACCCTGTTGCTTTGAACCAATGTTTAATTGTGTATGTTTTCTTTGATGCATACATCATTATACCATTTTGAATTGACAAATGTTATCTCCTTGTTCACATAATTGGGGAGATCCATCTTTTGAGAATCTCGATGGATTGTCACCGAGTCCATCAGCCATCTTCTCACCCTCTCCCTGTTTTAATGATGAACTCTTGCTTTGGAACTCGTTTCCATAGTTCATTTCCCTGAGAACCTTACAATGTCATCTCGACAATTTGTGTTGCACCTTTCTTCTCAGGCATCCTGAATCTGAGTTATCCTAACACCAATCAGATCTGAATCTTGGTCAGATATGATGGTTGGAACATATATCCAAGAGTTATAGCGTTGGTCTTATATGACCCGGTAAGGTGAGGTCATGCCTAGCACACCTGATTGGAGGACTATTGTTATAGTTTCCTTTTCAGCAAGGTTATCCATTCTTCCATGAGGAAATCGTAAGACTTATTCTATAAGTTGTTCCTGATGGATCCTTTGTGCATCCAAATTCTGACCCTTACTTGATGGCCATGTCAATGCTATCTCGAAGCATGTCTATGGTACTCCGATTTTCAACAAGAACATTTGAAGCCCAAGGCTAAATGTTTCCTGGTCAATTATCCAAACACCGTTGTATGGGTAATGTCATGAAATTTCTCTTCCCTTTCCTAAATGGTTTTCTACGTTATATCCCGTCATGGATATCATGCTTTGCTTGCCCTTGGGAAGGATATACCCCTGAAATATGTGTTTAAACACATTTTTCTTTCCATTGTTTGGTTTAACCTTTCTCGTGATCTATATGATCTAAGCAGTAATATTCTCCTGCTTATGTATATACCTTGGTGTACAATTCTGTCAGCAAGACCCTGTTACTATTGTTGATGACATTTCGATAGCCACCGATGGACGAGAACCTTGCCTATTGGCCCGCCTCGTTCAAAGAGCAGGAAAATGGTTCTCTTCATCCCTCGCCCTTGGTATCGATGTTGTTGTCGACATAACTGACAGGCTACCCTCTGACATGCCTTGTTATCGTGACCGTGCAAGATGTTGGCCCCCTTCCTATTTTCAACCACATGGTGGGCCCATAACCCACAGTTCCATAGGATTGAAACCTGACTCTCCTATACACCCCCTGTTCTTAAGGTTGTTCCTCGCACCTGGCCTCGTATGTAATTCACGAGCCACCTTCCGTGTGATCCTCAATTCTGGTATTAAACACAATACTTGTTTCCATTGCTTTGAACCCCTTTCACACTCTGTTTTAGGCAACGAACGATTGCCTACCCGCTTGAAACTTCTCATGGTACGTCCTTACTTTACTCTCGATATTTTCTTAAGTTTTAGTTCGAGAGTTACTTTCCGCCACCTTCCCCGATTTTAGCTACCAGATAGTCGACCTTGTAGAGGTCCGTTCTCCCGGAATATACCCACCCTTTATTCTTTCGTAAGTACGATGGAGTTCCCGAAGAAAGGAAGCCGACTTCATCATGATGAGCTGGAGCAGAGAAATAAAGACATCATGGTGACCTCTTCAAGAAGAGCAACCAAAGACCGAGAAGACTCGTTAGAATTTCGTAACCAAATCCCTTCCCCCTTACTCCCCTTCTTAAATCTCGGGGCGAGATTTCTTGTAGTGGAGGAGATTTGTAACGCCCGGATAATTAAGCTACAGTAAACCTCCCCTAATGATGCCATGCCATCACCAATTTAGTAAGTCAATTGTCACTTGTTTAAAATCAATGTCCAATTCAAATTTAAAATACAAGTCAAATTATTATTTCTTCAAATGGTAAATTAAAAATGTTCATTAGGTTGAAAATATTCACCACATAATTGTCTTGCATCAAAAACAATTTTGGAGATGTTTAAAATGCCCCTGGGTATTATAACAATGGGCCAACAACCACTTAGTTAACCTTTTCAATTTCTAAAAATAGATAGACAAACCCAAACAGTTTGAAACCTTTTGTGCAGCCCAGGGTGTTTCCCTGTATTCGTGTGACAAGTTTCATATTAAAAAAATTCAATTGCTATCTAAACTAAATAGGAACAGTAGCAGTTTTTGTTACAAAAATGTAAAATAGAAAATGGCAATATGCACTTAGGCCTAGCAATGCACAGACCTTGGCCCAGCCCAGCAACCACCACTGTTTCTCCTTCCTACTGCTCACAGGAGCACGTTGGACGCCTGTGCGCTGTCCATGGAGCGGCTAGTGCATGGGTCCAGCATCCGGCGACCCTCCTCGTGGGTTAAGAGCATCCCCGACCCCCCGGACAAACCCTAGACCGTATCCCCCCTTCCCCTCATCCGTCGCTCTCCCTCGCCCTTCCCCACCTCGCAAGAGCGCCGCCATGCCCGCTGCCCCATGAAGCTCGCGACCACTCTCCTCACCGCGCCTCGCCGACGTGCCCCGGGAGCTGTGCATCAACGCCCTCTTCCCCTCCATGGACGCAGGCAAGCTCGGAAGCATCGAAACGCCGCCTACATCACCGTCTTTAACCTCGGGAGCCGACCACTGCCGCCTTTGATTCGCGACCACCAGAGCCTCCCCGAGCAAGCTGACCTCCTCTTCGCGATCCCAGTGCGCTCCTCCTCCGTCTCCCACTCGCCCTGCTGTCGATTTGTCACTGTAGAACTATGCCCGCCTGAAGACGCCATGGACTACAACTTCGCTCCCGTGTGTGTTCGCCCCCCCACTCGCTCCGCCTTCAGCTGTGGGCGCCCGCGCGATGCTGCTGCTCACCGCGCCCCCCAAAGTGACCTCTCTAACCTGGCCACCCCTCCCGCGTCTCACCTCTCGCGTGCGGCCTCGCTCCGGCCCGCTGCCCTTTGCTCCGGCCGCCGCCCTTTCCTCGCGCCTGCCTGCTCCCGTGCGCTACCCCGCTCACCACCGCCCCCTGCTACTACTGGCCCCGCCCGCACACGCTCTCCCGCACACACGCACGCGTGTGGCCGCGCCGTCATCGCTCGCGCCCGTTTCCTCCCCCGCTGCTCGGCTCAGCCTGGCACCGCGGCTCTTCTCCGCCCGCGCCACTGTCGCTTGTGCAGCCCTGCCGCTGCCGCCGCTCCTAACCCCGCCGCCTCCGCTCCGTCCCATGACCCCGCTCGCCGCCGTTCCGGCCACCACCGCGGCCGCGCGGGCCGCTGCCTGTCTTGGCCCTGACCGCCGGCTCCCCTGTGCCCGTGCGATGCCGGCCAGAGAGGCTGGTTGTGCCCCTGTCTAGTGGGACCGGCCCTGTTTAATTTGGGGAGCTAATCCCGCCTAATCCCACTGACCACCGGCCCCACCCCCACAGCTAACTAATTCTTTAACTAAAAGAAAATCAATTTAGTTAGTAGTCACTGACATGCGGTCCCACTCTCTAATAATCCTAATTAGAATATTTTAACCCCCCCTTTTTAAAATAGCACTCTCAATGACAAGTGGACCCAGTCAAACTTTGAGCAGTCAAACTCTGACCAGTCAACTACTGACTGGGCAGTTGACTGGGCCCATTGTCAGCCTCTGGTGCACTCTGGGTGCAGTGCCACCGGGTGCACCCAACCTTTTCTGGAGATTTTTGAGATTAAAAGCAATTCCAGGACTTTTCAAAAATCATTAAAACTTCAGAAATTCGTAGAAAATAAACCATAGTTCGGATGGAAAAACTTTGTACATGAAAGTTGCTCAGAAAAACGAGATGAATCCGGATACACAGCCCATTCGCCCGCCACGCATCCCTAGCATAGCAAACATGCAACTTTCCCCCTCCGGTTTATTTGTCCGAAAAAGCGAAACACCGGGGATATTTTCCCGGAGGTTTCCCCCCTTCGTCGGTACCACCTCATACCGCGTTAGGGCACCCCTAGCACCGCGTATTGTCATGTTATGCCTTGTGATTCTTTGATCGCACTGTTATTTATTGTGTTTCCCCTCTGTTACTTCTTTCCGGTAGACCCCGAGACTGCCGGCGACCCCCCAGTTCGACTACGGTGTTGACGACCCCTCTCTCTTGCCAGAGCAACCAGGCAAGCCCCCCCTTGATCACCAGATATCGCCTCTTCTTCTCTATACTGCTTGCATTAGATTAGTGTAGCATGTTAATGCTTTCAGTTAATCCTATATTGCTGCATAGCATGTCCTTGCTACTACTGTTGTTACCTTTACCTGCTATCCTACTGCTTAGTATAGGATGCTAGTGTTCCATTAGTGCCCCTACACTCTTGTCCGTCTGCCATGCTATACTACTGGGCCGTGATCACTTCAGGAGGTGATCACGGGCATATACTATATACTTTACACTGTTACATTACCGGTGATACTGTTTGGAGATGGGGGCTGAAGGGGCAGGTGGCTCCATCCAGGTAGTGGTGGGCCTGAGTTCCCGACGGCCCCCGACTGTTACTTTGAGGCGGAGCGACAGGGCAGGTTGAGACCACCTAGGAGAGAGGTGGGCCTGGCCCTGGTCGGCGTTCACAGTTATCTCAAGATAACACGTTTAACGAGATCTTGGTATTTGATCTGAGTCTGGCCACTGGCCTATACGCACTAACCATCTACGGGGAGACAATTATGGGCACTCGATGTCGTGGTATCAGCCGAAGCCTTCATGACGTCAGCGACTGAGCGGCGCGCGCTGGGTTGGACCGCGTAATGCAACTTCCTTTGTAATGGAGGTTGCTAGGTCTGCTCTCCGGCCGCCCTCGCAACGTGTAGGTGTGCAATGGGCGATGGGCCCAGACCCCCGCACCATAGGATTTAGACTGGCGTGCTGACCTCTCTGTTGTGCCTAGGTAGGGCTGCGACGTGTTGATCTTCCGAGGTCGGGCATGACCCAGAAAAGTGTGTCCGGACAAAGGGGATCGAGCATGTTGGGAAATCTGGTGCACCCCTGCAGGGAAGTTGATCTATTCGAATAGCCGTGTCCCTCGGTAAAAGGACGACTGCCATGCTATACTACTGGGCCGTGATCACTTCGGGAGGTGATCACGGACATATATTATATACTTTACACTGTTACATTACCGGTGATACTGTTTGGAGATGGGGGCTGAAGGGGCAGGTGGCTCCATCCAAGTAGTGGTGGGCCTGAGTTCCCGACGGCCCCCGACTGTTACTTTGAGGCGGAGTGACAGGGCAGGTTGAGACCACCTAGGAGAGAGGTGGGCCTGGCCCTGGTCGGCATTCGCGGTTATTTCAAGATAACATGTTTAACGAGATCTTGGTATTTGATCTGAGTCTGGCCACTGGCCTATACGCACTAACCATCTACGCGGGGACAGTTATGGGCACTCGACGTCGTGGTATCAGCCAGAGCTGTCGTGATGTCAGCGACTGAGCGGCGCGCGCCGGGTTGGACCACGTAACGCAACTTCCTTTGTAATGGAGGTTGCTAGGTCTGCTCTCCGGCCGCCCTCGCAACGTGCAGGTGTGCAATGGGCGATGGGCCCAGACCCCTGCGCTATAGGATTTAGACCAGCGTGCTGACCTCTCTGTTGTGCCTAGGTAGGGCTGCGGCGTGTTGATCTTCCGAGGCCGGACATGACCCAGAAAAGTGTGTCCAGACAAAGGGGATCGAGCATGTTGGGAAATGTGCTGCACCCCTGCAGAGAAGTTGATCTATTCTAATAGTCGTGTCCCTCGGTAAAAGGACGACCCGGAGTTGTACCTTGACCTTATGACAACTAGAACCGGATACTTAATAAAACACACCCTTCCAAGTGCCAGATACAACTGATGATCGCTCTCTCACAGGGCGACAAGGGGAGGATCGCCGGGTAGGATTATGCTACACGATGCTACTTGGTGGACTTACCTTCTGCTCTCTTCTACATGCTGCAAGATGGAGGTTACGAGAAGCGTAGTCTTCGATAGGACTAGCTATCCCCCTCTTATTCCGGCATTCTGCAGTTCAGTCCACATATGATACCCTTATTTCTTTTGATACCAATGCATACATATGTAGTGTAGCTCCTTGCTTGCGAGTATTTTGGATGAGTACTCACGGTTGCTTTGCCCTCTCTTTTCCCCCTTTCTATACTCGATTGCTGCGACCAGACGATGGAGCCCAGGAGCCAGACGCCACCGTCGGCGACGACTACTACTATTCGGGAGGTGCCTACTACTATGTGCAGCCCGCTGACGATGACCAGGAGTAGTTTAGGAGGATCTCAGGCAGGAGGCCTGCGCCTCTTTCGATCCGTATCCCAGTTTGTGCTAGCCTTCTTAAGGCAAACTTGTTTAACTTATGTCTGTACTCAGATATTGTTGCTTCCGCTGACTCGTCTATGATCGAGCTTTTGTATTCGAGCCTTCGAGACCCCTGGCTTGTAATATGATGCTTGTATGACTCATTTTATTTGTAGAGTTGTGTTGTGATATCTTCCCGTGAGTCCCTGATCTTGATCGTACACGTTTGCGTGTATGATTAGTGTATGATTGAATCGGGGGCGCCACATTGATGCACCGCTAGGTGACAGACCTATTGCAAGAGCAGATGCATGCGTTATGAATGTTTGGCAAGCTCGGTATGATGACTACTTGATAGTTTAATGCACCATGATTTACGACTTAGAATCGGGACTTCAAAAACGTTTTGAATGCCACAGAGCATATAAGATGTTCCAAGAGCTGAAATTGGTATTTCAGACTCATGCCCGAGTCGAGAGGTCAGAGACCTCTGACAAGTACTTTGCCTACAAGATGGAGGAGAATAGCTCAACCAGTGAGCATGTGCTCAGAATGTCTGAGTACTACAATCGCTTGAATCAAGTGGGAGTTAATCTTCTAGATAAGATAGTGATTGATAGAGTTCTCTAGTCACGATCACCAAGTTACTGGAACTTCGTGATGAACTATAATAGGGATGACAAAAATGATTCCGAGCTCTTCGCGATGCTAAAATCGGCGAAGGTAGAAATCAAGAAAGAACATCAAGTGTTGATAGTTAACAATACCACTAGTTTCAAGAAAAAGGGCAAAGATAAGAAGGGGAACTTCAAGAAGAATAGCAAGCAAGTTTCTACTCCCGAGAAGAAGCCCAAGTCTGGCCCTAAGCCTGAAACTGAGTGCTTCTACTGGAAAGGGACTGGTCATTGGAAGCGGAACTGCCCCAAGTATTTGGTAGATAAGAAGGATGGCAAAGCGAAAGGTATATTTGATATACATGTTATTGATGTGTATTTTACTAGTGTTCATAGTAACCCCAGGGTATTTGATACCAGTTCAGTTGCTAAGATTAGTAACTCGAAACATGAGTTACAAAATGAACAGAGACTAGTTAAGGGCGAGGCAATGATGTGTGTTGGAAGTTATTCCAAGGTTGATAAGATCACCATCGCATACTCCCTCTACCTTCGGGATTAGTATTGAACCAAAATAAATCTTATTTGGTGTTTGCGATGAGCATGAATATGATTGGATCATGTTTATTGCAATACAGTTATTCATTTAAGTCAGAGAATAATTGTTGTTCTATTTACATGAATAAAACCTTCTATGGTCATACACCCATGTAAATGGTTTATTGAATCTCGATCGTAGTGATACACATATTCATAATATTGATGCTAAAAGATGCAAAGTTGATAATGATAGTGTAACATATTTGTGGCACTGTCGTTTTGATCATATTGGTGTAAAGCGCATGAAGAAACTCCATGCAGATGGGCTTTTGGAATCACTTGATTATGAATCATTTGATACTCGTGAACCATGCCTCATGGGCAAGATGACTAAAACTCCGTTCTCCGAAACAATGAAGTGAACCACTGATTTATTGGAAATAATACATACCGATGTATGCGGTCCGATGAGTGTTGAGGCTCGCGGCGGGTATCGTTATTTTCTGACCTTCACAGATGATTTGAGCAGATATGGGTATATCTGAAACATTTGAAAAGTTCAAATACTTTCAGAGTGAAGTTGAGAATCATCATAACAAGAAAATAAAGTTTCTATGACCTGATCACGGAGGCGAATATTTGAGTTACGAGTTTGGCCTTCATTTGAAACAATGTGGAATAGTTTTGCACCTCACGCCACCTGGAACACCACAGCGTAATGGTGTGTCCGAACGTCCTAACCGTACTTTATTAGATATGGTGCGATCTATGATGTCTCTTTCTGATTTACCACCATCATTTTGGGGTTATGCATTAGAGACAACTGCATTCATGTTAAATAGGGCACCGTCTAAAAATATGTTGAGACGACACCGTATGAACTGTGGTTTAGCAAGAAACCTAAGCTGTCGTTTCTTAAAGTTTGGGGTTGTGATGCTTATGTGAAAAAGTTTCAGCCTGATAAGCTCAAACCCAAATCGGAGAAGTGCGTCTTCATAGGATACCCAAAAGAAACTATTGGGTACACCTTCTATCACAGATCCGAAGGCAAGATATTCATTGCTAAGAATGGATCGTTTCTAGAGAAGGAGTTTCTCTCGAAAGAAGTGAGTGGGAGAAAAGTAGAACTTGATGAGGTAGTTGTACCTTCTCTCAGATTGGAAAATGGTTCATCACAGAAATCAGTTCAAGTGATGCCTACACCAATTAGTGAGGAAGTTAATGATGATGATCATGAAACTTCAGATCAAGTTACTACAGAACCTCATAGGTCAACCAGAGTACGATCCGCACCAGAGTGGTACGGTAATCTTGTTCTGGAAGTCATGTTACTAGACCATGATGAACCTACGAACTATGAGGGAGCGATGATGAGCCCAGATTCCGACAGATGGCTTGAGGCCATGAAATCTGAGATAGAATCCATGTATGAGAACAAAGTGTGGACTTTGGTAGACTTGCCCAATGATCGGCAAACCATTGAGAATAAATGGATCTTCAAGAGGAAGATGGACGCTGATAGTAGTGTTACTATCTACAAATCTCGACTTGTCGAAAAGGGATTTTGACAAGTTCAAGGTGTTGACTACGATGAGATTTTCTTGAAGGAAATATGCCCTAGAGGCAATAATAATGTTATGATTTTATTTCCTTATATCATGATAAATGTTTATTATTCATGCTAGAATTGTATTATCCGGAAACATAATACTTGTGTGAATATATAGACAAACTAAACGTCACTAGTATGCCTCTACTTGACTAGCTCATTAATCAAAGATGGTTATGTTTCCTAACCATAGACATGTGTTGTCATTTGATCAACGGGATCACATTATTAGAAGAATGATGTGATTGACATGACCCATTCCATTAGCTTAGCACCCGATCGTTTAGTATGTTGCTATTGCTTTCTTCATGACTTATACATGTTCCTATGACTATGAGATTATGCAACTCCCGTTTGCCGGAGGAACACTTTGTGTGCTACCAAACGTCACAACATAACTGGGTGATTATAAAGGAGCTCTACAGGTGTCTCCAAAGGTAAATGTTGGGTTGGCGTATTTCAAGATTAGGATTTGTCACTCCGATTGTCGGAGAGGTATCTCTGGGCCCTCTCGGTAATGCACATCAGATAAGCCTTGCAAGTATTGCAACTAATGAGTTGGTTGCGAGATGATGTATTACGAAATGAGTAAAGAGACTTGCCGGTAACGAGATTGAACTAGGTATTGAGATACCGACGATCGAATCTCGGGCAAGTAACATACTGATGACAAAGGGAACAACGTATGTTGTTATACGGTCTGACCGATAAAGATCTTCATAGAATATGTGGGAGCCAATATGAGAATCCAGGTTCCGCTATTGGTTATTGACCGGAGACATGTCTCGGTCATGTCTACATTGTTCTCGAACCCATAGGGTTCGCACGTTGAAGGTTTCGATGACAGTTATATTATGAGTTTATGAGTTTTGATGTACCAAAGTTAGTTCGGAGTCCCGGATGTGATCATGGACATAACGAGGAGTCTCGAAATGGTTGAGACATAAAGATTGATATATTGGAGGGCTATATTCGGACACCGGAAGTGTTCCGGGTGATTTCAGAGAAAACCGGAGTACCGGAGGGTTACCGGAACCCCCCGGGAGAAGTAATGGGCCATATGGGCCTTAGTGGAGAGAGAGAAGGGTGCTAGGGTGGGCCGCGCGCCTCCTCCCCCTGGTCCGAATTGGACTAGGAGAGGGGGGCGGCGCCCCCCTTTCCTTCTCCCTCCCCACTTCTTTCCCCCTCCTAGTAGGAGTCCTACTCCTACTAGGAGGAGGACTCCTCCTTGGCGCGCCTATAGGGCCGGCCGGCCTCCTCCCCTTGCTCCTTTATATACGGGGGCAGGGGGCACCCCTAGACACACAAGTTGATCCACGTGATCGTTTTCTTAGCCGTTTGCGGTGCCCCCATCCACCATAATCCTCGATAATATTGTAGCGGTGCTTAGGCGAAGCCCTGCGACGGTAAAACATCAAGATCGTCACCACGCCGTCGTGCTGACGGAACTCTTCCCCGACGCTTTGCTGGATCGGAGTCCGGGGATCGTCATCGAGCTGAATGTGTGCTAAAACTCGGAGGTGCCATAGTTTCGGTGCTTGATCGGTCGGGCCGTGAAGACGTACGACTACATCAACCGCGTTGTGCTAACGCTTCCGCTGTCGGTCTACAAGGGTACGTAGATCACACTCTCCCCTCTCATTGCTATGCATCACCATGATCTTGCGTGTGCGTAGGAATTTTGTTGAAATTACTACGTTCCCCAACAGTGGCATCCGAGCCTAGGTTTTATGTGTTGATGTTATATGCACGAGTAGAACACAAGTGAGTTGTGGGTGATATAAGTCATACTGCTTACCAGCATGTCATACTTTGGTTCAGCGGTATTGTTGATGAAGCGGCCCGGACCGACATTATGCGTACGCTTATGCGAGACCGGTTCTCCCGACGTGCTTTGCACAAAGGTGGATAGCGGGTGTCAGTTTCTCCAACTTTAGTTGAACCGAGTGTGGCTACACCCGGTCCTTGCGAAGGTTAAAACAGCACCAACTTGAAAAACTATCGTTGTGGTTTTGATGCGTAGGTAAGATTGATTCTTGCTTAAGCCCGTAGAAGCCACATAAAACTTGCAACAACAAAGTAGAGGACGTCTAACTTGTTTTTGCAGGGCATGTTGTGATGTGATATGGTCAAGACATGATGTTAAATTTTATTGTATGAGATGATCATGTTTTGTAACCGAGTTATCGGCAACTGGCAGGAGCCATATGGTTGTCGCTTTATTGTATGCAATGCAACTGCGCTGTAATGCTTTACTTTATCACTAAGCGGTAGCGATAGTCGTGGAAGCATAAGATTGGCGAGATGACAACGTTGCTACGATGGTGATCAAGGTGTCGCACCGGTGATGATGGTGATCATGATGGTACTTCGGAGATGGAGATCACAAGTACAAGAAGATGATGGCCATATCATATCACTTATATTGATTGCATGTGATGTTTATCTTTTATGCATCTTATCTTGCTTTGATTGACGGTAGCATTATAAAGATGATCTCTCACTAATTATCAAGAAGTGTTCTCCCTGAGTATGCACCGTTGCGAAAGTTCTTCGTGCTGAGACACCACGTGATGATCGGGTGTGATAGGCTCTATGTTCAAATACAACGGGTGCAAAACAGTTGCACACACAGAATACTCAGGTTATACTTGACGAGCCAAGCATATACAGATATGGCCTCGGGGCACAGAGACTGAAAGGTCGAGCGTGAATCATATAGTAGATATGATCAACATAGTGATGTTCACCAATGAAACTACTCCATCTCACGTGATGATCGGACATGGTTTAGTTGATTTGGATCACGGAATCACTTAGAAGATTAGAGGGATGTCTATCTAAGTGGGAGTTCTTTAAATATGATTAATTGAACCTAAATTTACCATGAACTTAGTACCTGATAGTATCTTGCTTGTTTATGTTTGATTGTAGATAGATGGCCCGTGTTGTTGTTCCGTTGAATTTTAATGCGTTCCTTGAGAAAGCAAAGTTGAAAGATGATGGTAGCAATTACACGGACTGGGTCCGTAACTTGAGGATTATCCTCATTGCTGCATAGAATAATTACGTCCTGGAAGCACCGCTGGGTGCCAGGCCTGCTGCTGGAGCAACACCAGATGTTATGAACGTCTGGCAGAGCAAAGCTGATGACTACTCGATAGTTCTGTGTGCCATGCTTTACGGCTTAGAATCGGGACTTCAACGACGTTTTGAACGTCATGGAGCATATGAGATGTTCCAGGAGTTGAAGTTAATATTTCAAGCAAATGCCCGGATTGAGAGATATGAAGTCTCCAATAAGTTCTATAGCTGCAAGATGGAGGAGAACAGTTCTGTCAGTGAGCATATACTCAAAATGTCTGGGTATAATAATCACTTGATTCAATTGGGAGTTAATCTTCCAGATGATTGCGTCATTGAAAGAATTCTCCAATCACTACCACCAAGCTACAAGAGCTTCGTGATGAACTATAATATGAAAGGGATGAATAAGACTATTCCCGAGCTCTTCGCAATGCCGAAAGCTGCGAGGTAGAAATCAAGAAGGAGCATCAAGTGTTGATGGTCAACAAGACCACTAGTTTCAAGAAAAAGGGCAAAGGAAAGAAGAAGGGGAACTTCAAAAAGAACAACAAGCAAGTTGCTACTCAAGAGAAGAAACCCAAACCTGGACCTAAGCCTGAAATTGAGTGCTTCTACTGCAAGCAGACTGGTCACTGGAAGCGGAACTGCCCCAAGTATTTGGCGGATAAGAAGGATGGCAAGGTGAACAAAGGTATATGTGATATACATGTTATTGATGTGTACCTTACTATTGCTCGCAGTAGCACCTGGGTATTTGATACTGGTTCTGTTGCTAATATTTGCAACTCAAAACAGGGACTACAGATTAAGCGAAGATTGGCTAAGGAAGAGGTGACGATGCGCGTGGGAAATGGTTCCAAAGTCGATGTGATCCCAGTCTGCACGCTACCTCTACATCTACCTTCGGGATTAGTATTAGACCTAAATAATTGTTATTTGGTGCCAGTGTTAAGCATGAACATTATATCTGGATCTTGTTTGATGCAAAACGGTTATTCATTTAAATCAAAGAATAATGGTTGTTCTATTTATATGAGTAATATCTTTTATGGTCATGCACCCTTAAAGAGTGGTCTATTCTTATTAAATCTCGATAGTAGTGACACACATATTCATAATGTTAAAGCCAAAAGATGCAGATTTGATAATGATAGTGCGACTTATTTGTGGCACTGCCGTTTGGGTCATATCGGTGTAAAGCGCATGAAGAAACTCCATACTGATGGACTTTTGGAACCACTTGATTATGAATCACTTGGTACTTGCGAACCGTGCCTTATGGGTAAGATGACAAAAACACCGTTCTCCGGTACTATGGAGAGAGCAATAGATTTGTTGGAAATCATACATACAGATGTATGTGGTCCAATGAATGTTGAGGCTCGTGGCGGATATCGTTATTTTCTCACCTTCACATATGACTTAAGCAGATATGGGTATATCTACTTTATGAAACATAAGTCTGAAACGTTTGAAAAGTTCAAAGAATTTCAGAGTGAAGTTGAAAATCATCGTAACAAGAAAATAAAATTCCTACGATCTGATTGTGGAGGAGAATATTTGAGTTACGAGTTTGGTGTACATTTGAAACAATGCGGAATAGTTTTGCAACTCACGCCACCCGGAACACCACAGCGTAATGGTGTGTCCGAACGTCGTAATCGTACTTTACTAGATATGGTGCGATCTATGACATCTCTTACTGATTTACCGCTATCGTTTTGGGGATATTCTCTAGAGACGGCCGCATTCACGTTAAATAAGGCACCATAAAAATCCGTTGAGACGACGCCTTATGAACTATGGTTTGGCAAGAAACCAAAGTTGTCGTTCCTGAAAGTTTGGGGCTGCGATGCTTATGTGAAAAAGCTTCAACCTGATAAGCTCGAACCCAAATCGGAGAAATGTGTCTTCATAAGATATCCAAAGGAAACTATTGGATACACCTTCTATCACAAATCCGAAGGCAAGACTTTTGTTGCTAAATTCAGAAACTTTCTAGAGAAGGAGTTTCTCTCGAAAGAAGTGAGTGGGAGGAAAGTAGAACTTGACGAGGTAACTGTACCTGCTCCCTTATTGGAAAGTAGTACATCACAGAAACCAGTTTCTGTGACATCTACACCAATTAGTGAGGAAGCTAATGGTGATGATCATGAAACTTCAGAACAAGATACTACTGAACCTCGTAGATCAACCAGAGTAAGATCAGCACTAGAGTGGTACAGTAATCCTGTTCTGGAAGTCATGCTACTAGATCATGATGAACCTACGAACTATGAAGAAGCGATGGTGAGCCCAGATTCCGCAAAATGGCTTGAAGCCATGAACTCTAAGACGGGATCCATGTATGAGAACAAAGTATGGACTTTGGATGACTTGCCCAATGATCGGCAAGCAATTGAGAATAAATGGATCTTCAAGAAGAAGACTGACGCTGACGGTAATATTACTGTCTACAAAGCTCGACTTGTCGCAAAAGGTTTTCGACAAGTTCAAGGGATTGACTACGATGAGAGCTTCTCACCTATAGCGATGCTTAAGTCTGTCCGAATCATGTTAGCAATTGCCGCATTTTATAATTATGAAATTTGGCAAATGGATGTCAAAACTGCATTCCTGAATGGTTTTCTGGAAGAAAAGTTGTATATGATGCAACCAGAAGGTTTTGTCGATCCAAAGAGAGCTAACAAAGTGTGCAAGCTCCAGCGATCCATTTATGGACGGGTGCAAGCTTCTCGGAGTTGGAATAAACGCTTTGATAGTGTGATCAAAGCATTTGGTTTTGTACATACTTTTGGAGAAGCCTGTATTTACAAGAAAGTGAGTGGGACCTCTGTAGCATTTCTGATATTATATGTAGATGGCATATTAGTAATCGGAAATGATATAGAATTTCTGAATAGCATAAAGGGATACTTGAATAAGAGTTTTTCAATGAAAGACCTCGGTGAAGCTGCTTACATATTCGGCATTAAAATCTATAGAGATAGATCAAGACGCTTAATTGGACTTTCACAAAGCACATACCTTGACAAAATTTTGAAGAAGTTCAAAATGGATCAAGCAAAGAAAGGATTCTTGCCTGTGTTACGAGGTGTGAAATTGAGTAAGACTCAATGCCCGACCAATGCAGAAGATAGAGAGAAAATGAAAGATGTTCCCTGTGCTTCAGCCATAAGCTCTATCATGTATGCAATGCTGTGTACCAGACCTGATGTGTGTCTTGCTATAAGTCTAGCAGGGAGGTACCAAAGTAATCCAGGAGTGGATCACTGGACAGCGGTCAAGAACATCCTGAAATACCTGAAAAGGACTAAGGATATGTTTCTCATATATGGAGGTGACAAAGAGCTCATCGTAAATGGTTACGTTGATGCAAGATTTGACACTGATCCGGACGATTCTAAATCGCAAACCGGATACATGTTTACACTAAACGGTGGAGCTGTCAGTTGGTGCAGTTCTAAACAAAGCATTGTGGCGGGATCTACATGTGAAGCGGAGTACACAGCTGCTTCGGAAGCAGCAAACGAAGGAGTCTGGATGAAGGAGTTCATATCCGATCTAGGTGTCATACCTAGTGCATCGGGTCCAATGAAAATCTTTTGTGACAATACTGGTGCAATTGCCTTAGCAAAGGAATCCAGATTTCACAAGAGAACCAAGCACATCAAGAGACGCTTCAATTCCATCCGGGATCTAGTCCAGGTGGGAGACATAGAGATTTGCAAGATACATACGGATCTGAATGTTGCAGACCCGTTGACTAAGCCTCTTCCACGAGCAAAACATGATCAGCACCAAAGCTCCATGGGTGTTAGAATCGTTACTGTGTAATCTAGATTATTGACTCTACTGCAAGTGGGAGACTGAAGGAAATATGCCCTAGAGGCAATAATAATGTTATTATTTTATTTCCTTATATCATGATAAATGTTTATTATTCATGCTAGAATTGTATTATCCGGAAACATAATACTTGTGTGAATACATAGAAAAACTAAACGTCACTAGTATGCCTCTACTTGACTAGCTCGTTAATCAAAGATGGTTATGTTTCCTAACCATAGACATGTGTTGTCATTTGATCAATGGGATCACATTATTAGAAGAATGATGTGATTGACATGACCCATTCCATTAGCTTAGCACCCGATCGTTTAGTATGTTGCTATTGCTTTCTTCATGACTTATACATGTTCCTATGACTATGAGATTATGCAACTCCCGTTTGCCGGAGGAACACTTTGTGTGCTACCAAACGTCACAACGTAACTGGGTGATTATAAAGGAGCTCTATAGGTGTCTCCAAAGGTAAATGTTGGGTTGGCGTATTTCGAGATTAGGATTTGTCACTCCGATTGTCGGAGAGGTATCTCTAGGCCCTCTCGGTAATGCACATCACATAAGCATTGCAACTAATGAGTTGGTTGCGAGATGATGTATTACGAAACGAGTAAAGAGACTTGCCGGTAATGAGATTGAACTAGGTATTGGGATACCGACGATCGAATCTCGGGCAAGTAACATACCGATGACAAAGGAAACAACGTATGTTGTTATGCGGTCTGACCGATAAAGATCTTCGTAGAATATGTGGGAGCCAATATGAGCATCCAGGTTCCGCTATTGGTTATTGACCGGAGACATGTCTCGGTCATGTCTACATTGTTCTCGAACCCGTAGGGTCCGCACGCTTAAGGTTTCGATGATAGTTATATTATGAGTTTATGAGTTTTGATGTACCAAAGTTAGTTCGGAGTCCCGGATGTGATCACGGACATAATGAGGAGTCTCGAAATGGTCGAGACATAAAGATTGATATATTGGACGGCTATATTCAGACACCCGAAGTGTTCCGGGTGATTTCGGAGAAAACTGGAGTACCGTAGGGTTACCGGAACCCCCCCCCCCCGGGAGAAGTAATGGGCCATATGGGCCTTAGTGGAGAGAGAGAAGGGCGCCAGGGTGGGCCGCGCGCCTCCTCCCCCTGGTCCGAATTGGACTAGGAGAGGGGGGGGGCGCCCCCCTTTCCTTCTCCCTCCCCACTTCTTTCCCCTCCTAGTAGGAGTCCTACTCCTACTAGGAGGAGGACTCCTCCTTGGCGCGCCTATAGGGCCGGCCGGCCTCCTCCCCTTGCTCCTTTATATACGGGGGCAGGGGGCACCCCTAGACACACAAGTTGATCCACGTGATCGTTTTCTTAGACGTTTGCGGTGCCCCCTTCCACCATAATCCTCGATAATATTGTAGCGGTGCTTAGGCGAAGCCCTGCGATGGTAGAACATCAAGATCGTCACCACGCTGTCGTGCTGACGGAACTCTTCCCCGACGCTTTGTTGGATCGGAGTCCGGGGATCGTCATCGAGCTGAACGTGTGCTAAAACTCGGAGGTGCCGTAGTTTCGGTGCTTGATCGGTCGGGCCATGAAGACGTACGACTACATCAACCGCGTTGTGCCAACGCTTCCGCTGTCAGTCTACATATTGGGCATCAAGATCTATAGAGATAGATCAAGACGCTTGATAAGATTTTTCAATGAGTACATACCTTGACAAGATTTTGAAGTAGTTCAAAATGGAACAGTTAAAGAAGGAGTTCTTGCCTGTATTGCAAGTTGTAAAGTTGAGTAAGACTCAAAACACGACCACGACAGAAAATAGAAAGAGAATGAAAGTAATTCCCTATGCCTCAGTGATAACCCATAAGTATAGGGGATCACAACAGTTTTCGAGGGTAGAGTATTCAACCCAAATTTACTGATTTGACACAAGGGGAGCCAAAGAATATTCTCAAGTATTAACAGTTGACTTGTCAAGAATGAAAGACTTAATATCTACAGCAAAGTATTTAGTAGCAAAGTAATATGGAAGTAGCGGTAATGGTGGCAAAAGTGACAGTAGTAGTTTATGTAGTGATTGTAACAGTGGCAATGGAAAAGTAACTAAGCAAAGATCAATATGTGAAAAGCTCATAGGCAATGGATCAGTGATGGATAATTATGTCAGATGCGATTCCTCATGCAACAGTTATAACATAGGGTGACACAGAACTAGCTCTAGTTCATCAATGTAATGTAGGCATGTATTCCGAATATAGTCATACGTGCTTATGGAAAAGAACTTGCATGACATCTTTTGTCCTACCCTCCCGTGGCAGCGGAGTCCTATTGGAAACTAAGGTATATTAAGGCCTCCTTTTAATAGAGTACCGGAACAAAGCATTAACACATAGTGAATACATGAACTCCTCAAACTATGGTCATCACTGGGAGTTGTCCCTATTATTGTTACTTCGGGGTTACCGGATCATAACACATAGTAGGTGACTATTGACTTGAAATATAGGATCAAGAACTCACATATATTCATGAAAACATAATAGGTTCAGATCTGAAATCATGTCACTCGGGCCCTAGTGACAAGCATTAGGCATAGCAAAGTCATAGCAACATCAATCTAAGAACATAATGGGTACTAGGGATCAAACCCTAACAAAACTAACTCGATTACATGGTAAATCTCATCCAACCCATCACTGTCCAGCAAGCCTATGATGGAATTACTCACGCACGGCGGTGAGCATCATGAAATTGGTGATGGAGGAAGGTTATTGATGACGATGGCGATGGATTCCCATTCCCCTCTCCGGAGCCCCGAACGGACTCCAGATCAGCCCTCCCGATGAAGATTAGGGCTTGGCGGCGGCTCTGTGTCGTAAATCGTGATGAATCCTTCTCTATGATTTTTTTCTCCCCGAACGTGAATATATAGAGTTGGAGTTGACGTCGGTGGAGCCTCAGAGGGCCCACGAGGCAGGGGGCACGCCCCAGGGGGGTGCCCTGCACCCTCGTGGACAGTGTGTGGGCCCCCTGGTGTTGATTCTTTCGGCGGTATTTTTTATAAATTCCAAAACGTGTCTCTGTAAATTTCTAGGTCATTCCGAGAACTTTTATTTCTGCACAAAAATAACACCATGGCAATTCTGCTGAGAACGTCGTCAGTCCGGGTTAGTTCCATTCAAGTCATTGAAGTTAGAGTCCAAAAAAAGGTCAAACGTGTTTGGAAAATTAGATACGTTGGAGACATATCAACTCCCCCAAGCTTAAACCTTTGCTTGTCCTCAAGCAATTCAGTTGACAAACTAAAAGTGATAAAGACAAACTTTTACAAACTTTGTTTGATCTTGTTGTTGCAAATATGTAAAGCCAACATTCAAGTTTTCAGCAAAGATTATGAACTAACCATATTCACAATAACATTTAGCTCTCATGTTTACTCATATCAATGGCATAATCAACTAGCGAGCAATAATAATAAATCTCGGATGACAACACTTTCTCAAAAAAATCATGATATGATATAACAAGATGGTATCTCGCTAGCCATTTCTGAGACCGCAAAACATAAATGGAGAACACCCCTGAAGATCAAGGATTGACTAAACATTGTAATTCGTGGTAAAAGAGATCAAGTCACAGTCATACTCAATGTAAATTAATAGTAATGCATGCACATGACAGCGGTGCTCTCCAACTGGTGCTTTTAATAAGAGGACGGTGACTCAACATAAAAGTAAATAGATAAGCCCTTCTCAGAGGGAAGCAGGGATTTGTAGAGGTGCCAGAGCTCGAGTTTTGAAACAGAGATAAATAATATTTTGAGTGGCATACTTTCATTGTCAACATAACAACCAAGAGATCTTGATATCTTCCATGCTACACACATTATAGGCTGTTCCCAAACAGAATGGTAAAGTTTATACTCCCCCACCACCAACAAACATCAATCCATGGCTTGTCCGAAACAACGGGTGCCTCCAACTAACAACAATCCTAGGGGAGTTTTGTTTGCAATTATTTTAATTTAAGCATGGGACTGGGCATCCGGGTTACCAGCCATTTTCTCGTGAATGATGAGCGGAGTCCACTCATCTTGAGAATAACCCACCTAGCATGGAAGATATAGACAACCCTAGTTGATACATGAGCTATTCGAGCATACAAAACAGAATTTCATTTGAAGGTTTAGAGTTTGGCACATACAAATTTACTTGGAATGGCAGGTATATACCGCTTATAGGAAGGTATGGTGGAATCATATGGAATAACTTTGGGGTTTATGGAAGTGGATGCACAAGCAATATTCCCGCTTAGTACAAGTGAAGGCTAGAAAAAGACCGGGAAGCGACCAACAAGACAGCGACAACAGTCATGAACATGCATTAAAATTAATCAACACTGAGTGCAAGCATGAGTAGGATATAATTCACCATGAACATAAATATCGTGGAGGCTATGTTGATTTTGTTTCAACTACATGCGTGAACATGTGCCAAGTCAAGCCACTCGAATCGTTCAAAGGAGGATACCACCCTATCATACCACATCACAACCATTTTAATAGCATGTTGGCACGCAAAGTAAACCATGATAAACTCCTAGCTAATTAAGCATGACATGAGCAACTATAACCTCTAATTGTCATTGCAAACATGTTTCATTCATAATAGGCTGAATCAGGAACGATGAACTAATCATATTTACAAAAACAAGATAAGTCGAGTTCATACCAGCTTCTCTCATCTCAATCGGTCCATCATATATCGTCATTATTGCCTTTCACTTGCACGACCGAAGGGTGTGGATAATAATAATAGTGCACGTGCATTGGACTAAGCTGGAATATGTAAGCATTTAATACAAGGGAGAAGACAAGGTAATATGGGCTCTTGGTTAGATCAACAATAATGCATATGAGAGCCACTCAACATTTTTATCATGGTCTTCTCCCCTCGACCCTCAAAGAAAAGAAATAAAACTATTTACACGGGAAAGCTCCCAACAAGCAAAAGAAGAACTAGAAATCTTTTTGGATTTTCTTTTAATTACTACTACTACGTGCATGGAAAGTAAACTAGCTAAAAGCTACAGCTAACTTTTTGGGTTTTTCTTAAGGTTTTTCAAACACACAAGAAGAAGGCTTAAAAAGAAATTAAACTAGCATGGATAGTACAATGAAAAAGTATGAGCACCGACAACTAGAATGAGTGTGTGAACATGAATGTAATGTCGGTGAGAAATACGTACTCCCCCAAGCTTAGGCTTTTGGCCTAAGTTGGTCTATGGCCATTGCTGGCGTGGTGGATATCCAAAGTTGTAGCTGGGGTCGTACTGAGATGCAGCGGCTACTACCTGACGAGCTGCAGCTTGGAGGCGAGCTGCCTCCGTCCTCCTCTCATATTCGTTCGCTTCCTCCCTGGTTATAACATATCTCCTTTTTGCCTGAAAGTCAAAGAAAGTAGGAGCATGGAGGGCAACATGGACAGTGCGCCGTCTGTCAAAGATTAGTCGGTACTGGAGGAACTGATCATTCCTCTCAAGAAACTGATGGCGAACCATAGCATCATAATCTAGATAAGCAGGAGGCAACTCCATATCATTTCCATGTATGGGTATATTAAGATAATTAGCTACACGAGTTTCATAAATTCCACCAAACAAATCTCCACTTATACCATTAAGATGCAACCTTCGTGCAACAATGGCCCCCAAGTTATATTGTTTATCACCTAATACCACACTCTTGAGAACACTAAGATCTGGAACGCACATGTGACAAGCCTCATCTTTACCGTTAATGCATCTACCAATGAAAAGAGCAAAATAATGTATGGAAGGGAAATGAATGCTCCCTATGGTAGCTTGTGTGATTTCCCTATATTCCCCCATAGTGATACTAGCAAGAAAGTCTTTATATTCAGATTTGCGAGGTTCACTGACATTGCCCCAGTGCGGGAGTTTACAAGCAGTGTTAAAATCTTCTAGGTCCTTGGTTTATGATTTATCATAAAGATCAAATAAAGTAGTGTGAGAATTGCGCGAGGACGTAAATTTAAACCTTCTCACAAAGGAATCAGTTAAATAGTAGTATTGGCGCCACTTATCTGACATGAAGTCCTCAAGATCATCATTACGCATATATGCGCCAAATTCATCCTTGATGCCTGCCTGGACCATAGACTCCTCTGAGAGCCATTCACAAGGCCGCACTTGAGCTTCCCTTGGTGGTTCATCATCTTGCTCACGTATCGCGAGCCTTGGTCCTTGCTTCCTTGAGGAACCATCTTGGTACATTTTCCTAAACATTATTCTTCCTCTGAAAAATTTCTTAAATTTTTAGTGACTAAAAATATAAGTGAACCACACCCAACAAGATTGATAGTAACTACTCCTACAAGTGCCTAAAGGCCATATCATGCATTAAAACTACTTTTGACCGCATAAATTTGACATGCAAGCTCAAGAACAGGGTCACCTTAGCAGCAAAAATTTGCAATAAATAAAGCACTAGAACAAAAACTAATTGGACCATTGGAGGAGTCACATACCGAAGAACAATCCCCCAAAGCAGTTTTGTGAATGAAGCTTTAAGCAAGGAGATCGAAAATGGCAGCAAGATGAGCTAGAACACGGGTTTGAGTTGTGGGGGGATTTTTTCTGGAGGAAGACGAAGTGTGTGGGTGCTGGAATAAGTGGAGGGGGTCCACATGCGGTCCACGAGGCAGGGGCACGCCCTGGACCCTCGTGGCCAGATGGTGGGTCCCCTAGTGTGTTCTCAGTGCCAATAATTCTAAAATATTCTACAAAAAATCATATATCATTTTCAGGACATTTGGAGAACTTTATTTTCAGGGTATTTTTATTGCAAGGATAATTCAGAAAACAGACAAAAAACATTATTTTTGCTTTATTTAATCTAAATTACAGAAAGTAAAAGGAGGGTATAAAGAGTTGTGCTTTCTAACTTCATCCATCTCATGCTCATCAAAAGGAATCCACTAACAAGGTTGATCAAGTCTTGTTAACAAACTCTTTCCGAATAACATGAAACCGGAGAATTTTCGAATAACACTAAGTTACCTCAACGGGGATATGCATGTCCCCAACAATAATAATATCATATTTCTTCTTGACAGTAGGGAGAGGAAATTCAAAACCTCCAATAGTTATCGTTGAAATTTTTCCAATAGAATTGATACTGTTGACTTGAGGTTGTTTCCTCGGAAAGTGTACCGTATGCTCATTACCATTAACATGAAAAGTGACATTGCCTTTGTTGCAATCAATAACAGCTCCTGCAGTATTCAAAAAGGGTGTACCAAGGATAATCGACATACTATCGTCCTCGGGAATATCAAGAATAACAAAGTCTGTTAAAATAGTAATGTTTGCAACCACAACAGGCACATCCTCACAAATACCGACAGGTATGGCAGTTGATTTATCAATCATTAGATATTTCAGTAGGTGTCAACTTATTCAAATCAAGTCTACGATATAAAGAGAGAGGCATAACACTAACACCGGCTCCAAGATCACATAAGGCAGTTTTAACATAGTTTCTTTTAATGGAGCATGGTATAGTTGGTACTCTGGGATCTCCTAGTTTCTTTGGAATTCCACCTTTTAAAGTATAATTGGCAAGCATGGTGGAAATTCCAGCTTCCAGTATCTTTCTTTTATTTGTAACAATATCTTTCATATACTTAGCATAAGGATTTATTTTAAGCATATCAGTCAAACGCATACGCAAACAGATAGGTCTAATCATTTCAGCAAAGTGCTCAAAATCCTCATCATCCTTTTTATTGGATGGTTTAGGAGGAAAAGGCATGGGTTTCTGAACCCATGGTTCTCTTTCTTTACCGTGCTTCCTAGCATTGAAGTCTCTCTTATCATAACATTGATTCTTTGATTGTGGGTTATCAAGATAAGCATTGTTATTGCTAGGTTGAGCATCAACATGAACATCATCATTAATATTATCTCTAGGTTCATGTTCATTACCAGATTGTGTTTCAGCATCAAAATAGAAATATCATTGGGATTCTCAGGTGTGTCAACAACAGGTTCACTAGAAGCATGCAAAGTCCTATCATTTTCTTCTTCTTTTTAGAAGGACTAGGTGCATCAACATTAGTTCTCGGAGAATCTTGCTCAACTCTCTTAGGGCGGCCCTCAGGATACAAAGGTTCCTAAGTCATTTTACCCCCTCTAGTCACAACTCTAACAACATTGTCATTTTTATTATTATTTAATTCATTGATAAAATCATCTTGTGCTTTAAGCACTTGTTCTACTTGAGTGGTAACCATAGAAGCATGTTTACTAATAAGTTTAAGTCCACCTTTAACTCTAGACATATAATCACTCAAGTGTTCAATCATATAAGCATTACGTTTCAATTGTCTACCAACATAAGCATTGAAGTTTTCTTCTTTAACAATAAAATTACCAAACTCATCCAAGCATTGGCTAGCAGACTTATAACGAGGGATATCACCTTCATCAAATCTATAGAGAGAATTTACCTTTACTACCTGTGTCGGGTTATCAAGACCATGTATTTCTTCAATAGGTGGTAAATTCTTAACATCTTCAGCTTTAATACCCTTTTCTTTCATAGATTTCTTTGCCTCTTGCATATCTTCAGGACTGAGAAATAGAACACCCCTTTTCTTCAGAGTTGGCTTAGGAGTTGGTTCAGGAAGTGTCCAATCATTATCATTACTCAACATATTATTCAATAGCAATTCAGATTGATCAACAGTTCTTTCCCTGAAAACACAACCATCACAACTATCCAGGTGGTCTCTGAAAGCATCGGTTAGTCCATTATAAAAGATATCAAGTATTTCATTTTTCTTGAGAGGATGATCAAGCAAAGGATTAAGTAATCGGAGAAGCCTCCCCCAAGCTCATGGGAGACTCTCTTCTTCAATTTGCACAAAATTATATATTTCCCTTAAGGCAGCTTGTTTCTTATGAGCAGGGAAATATTTAGCAGAGAAGTAATAAATCATATCCTGGGGACTACGCACACAATCAGGATCAAGATAATTAAACCATGTTTTAGCATCACCCTTTAATGAGATGGAAATAACTTAAGGATATAGTAGTAATGAATTTTTTCCTCATTAGTGAATAGGGTGGCTATATCATTCAATTTAGTAAGATGTGCCACAATAGTTTCAGATTCATAGCCACAAAAAGGATCAGATTCAACCAAAGTAATTAACTCAGGATCGACAGAGAAATCATAATCCTTATCAGAAATACAGATAGATGAAGTAGCAAAAGCAGGGTCATATTTCATTCTTGCATTCAAAGATTTTTCTTTCAGCTTAGCTAACAATTTCTTAAGATAATATCTATCTTTGCAAGCAAAAAGATCTCTAGCAGTTTCTTCATCCATAACATAACCCTCAGGCACATCAGGCAATTCATATCTAGGGGGAGAATCTTCATCATCACTTTTGTCAATATTATCAGTTTCAATAATTTCATTCTCTCTAACCCTAGCAAGTTGTTCATCAAGAAATTCACCTAATGGCAAAGTATTCTCAAGCATAGAAGTAGTTTCATCATAAGCATCATGCATAGCAGAAGTGGCATCATCAATAACATGCGACATATTAGAATCAATAACAAGTGTAGGTGTCGCAAGTTTACTCAAAACAGAAGGTGAATCAAGTGCAGAGCTAGATGGTAGTTCCTTACCTCCCCTCATAGTTGTGGGAAAAATCTTGGTTCTTTCATCTTTCAAGTTCCTCATAGTGATCAACAGATATAAATCCCAAGTGACTCAAAGAATAGAGCTATGCTCTTGATAACCCACAAGTATAGGGGATCACAACAGTTTTCGAGGGTAGAGTATTCAACCCAAATTTATTGATTCGACACAAGGGGAGCCAAATAATATTCTCAAGTATAAACAGTTGAGTTGTCAGTTCAACCGGTTATAACATAGGGTGACACAGAACTAGCTCAAGTTCATCAATGTAATGTAGGCATGTATTCCGAATATAGTCATACATGCTTATGGAAAAGGACTTGCATGACATCTTTTGTCCGACCCTCCCGTGGCAACGGGGTCCTATTGGAAACTAAGGGATATTAAGGCCTCCTTTTAATAGAGTACCGGAACAAAGCATTAACACTTAGTGAATACATGAACTCCTCAAACTATGGTCATCACTGGGAGTGGTCCCGATTATTGTCACTTCGGGGTTACCGGATCATAACACATAGTAGGTGACTATTGACTTGCAAAATAGGATCAAGAACTCACATATATTCATGAAAACATAATAGGTTCAGATCTGAAATCATGGCACTCGGGCCCTAGTGACAAGCATTAGGCATAGCAAAGTCATAGTAACATCAATCTTAGAACATAATGGATACTAGGGATCAAACCCTAACAAAACTAACTCGATTACATGGTAAATCTCATCCAACCCATCACCCTCCAGCAAGCCTATGATGGAATTACTCATGCACGGTGGTGAGCATCATGAAATTGGTGATGGAGGAAGGTTGATGATGACGATGGCGATGGATTCCCCTCTCCGGTGCCCCGAATGGACTCCACATCAGCCCTCCCGATGAAGATTAGGGCTTGGCGGCGGCTCTGTGTCGTAAAATGCAATGAATCCTTCTCTATGTATTTTTTCTCCCCGAACATGAATATATAGAGTTGGAGTTGACGTTGGTGGAGCCTCAGGGGGCCCACGAGGCAGGGGCACGCCCCAGGGGGGGTGCGCCCTGCACCCTCATGGACAGGGTGTGGGCCACCTGGTGTTGATTTTTTCGCCAGTATTTTTTATAAATTCCAAAACGTGTCTCCGTAAATTTCCAGCTCATTCCGAGAACTTTTATTTTTGCACAAAAATAACACCATGGCAATTCTACTGAAAACAGCGTCAGTCCGGGTTAGTTCCATTCAAATAATGCAAGTTAGTGTCCAAAACAAGGTCAAAAGTGTTTGGAAAAGTAGATACGTTGGAGACGTATCACTCAGCCACATGTTCTATAAAGTATGCTATGTTGTGTACCAAACCTATTGTGTACCTTGCCATAAATTTGGCAAGGAGGTACGATATTGATCCAGGAGTGGATCACCGGACAGCGGTTAAAATTATCCTTAGAAGACTAAGGAGATATTTCTTGGTTATAGAGGTGATAAAGAGTTGTATCGATGCAAGCTTTTACACCGATCCGGATGACTCTGAGTCTCAATCTGGATACATATTGAAAGTGGGAGCAATTAGCTAGAGTAGCTCCATGCAGAGCATTGTAGATACAATTTTTTGCAAAATACATACGGCTCTGAATGTGACAGACCCATTGACTAAGCTTCTCTCACAAGCAAAACATGATCACACCTTAGTACTCTTTGGGTGTTAATCACATAGCGATGTGAACTAGATTGTTGACTCTAGTAAAATCCTTTGGGTATTAGTCACATGGCGATGTGAACTAATCACATAAAGATGTGAACTATTGGTATTAAATCACATGACAATGTGAACTAGATTATTGACTCTAGTGCAAGTGGGAGACTGAAGAAAATATGCCCTATGCAATAATAAAGTTGTTATTTATATTTCCTTATATCATGATAAATGTTTATTATTCATGCTAGAATTGTATTAACCGGAAACTTAGTACATGTGTGAATACATAGATAAACAGAGTACCCCTAGTATGCCTCTACTAGACTAGCTCATTAATCAAAGATGGTTAAGTTTCCTGACCATAGACATGTGTTGTCATTTGATCAATGGGATCACATCATTAGAGAATGATGGGATGGACAAGACCCATCCGTTAGCTTAGCATAATGATCGTTTAGTTTTATTGCTATTGCTTTCATCATGACTTATACATGTTCCTCTGATTATGAGATTATGCAACTCCCGAATACCGGAGGAACACCTTGTGTGCTATCAGACGTCACAACGTAACTGGGTGATTATAAAGATGCTCTACAGGTGTCTCCAATGGTGTTTTTTGAGTTGACATAGATCGAGATTAGGATTTGTCACTCTGTGTATCGGAGAGGTATCTCTGGGCCCTCGCGGTAATGCTCATCACTATAAGCCTTGCAAGCAATGTGACTAATGAGTTAGTTGCAGGATGATGACGGAACAAGTAAAGAGACTTGCCGACGACGAGATTGAACTAGGTATGATGATACCGACGATCGAATCTCGGGCAAGTAACATATCGATGACAAAGGGAACAGCGTATGTTGTTGTGCGGTTTGACCGATACAGATCTTCGCAGAATATGTAGGAACCAATATGAGCATCCAGGTTCCGCTATTGGTTATTGACTGCACATGTGTCTTGGTCATGTCTACATTGTTCTCAAACTCGTAGGGTCCGCACGCTTAATGTTCGATGACGATATGTATTATGAGTTATGTGATTTGATGTACCGAAGGTTGTTCGGAGTCCCGGATGAGATCAAGGACATGATGAGGAGTCTCGAAATGGTCGAGACATAAAGATTCATAAATTGGAAGGCTACATTCGGACACCTGAATGGTTCGGGTCGTTTCGGATAAGTTTCGGAGTACCGGGGGTTACCGGAACCCCCCTCCGGAAAGTTATTGGGTGAGGGAGTCCTGGATTAGGGGGTGTTAGGATAGCCGGACTCCTGGACTATGAAGATACAAGATTGAAGACTTCGTCCCGTGTCCGGAAGGGACTTTCCTTGGCGTGGAAGGCAATCTTAGGCGATACGGATATTCGGATCTCCTACCATTGTAACCGACTTTGTGTAACCCTAACCCTCTCCAATGTCTATATAAACCGGAGGGTTTTAGTCCGTAGGACAACATAGACAACAACAATCATACCATAGGCTAGCTTCTAGGATTTAGCCTCTCTGATCTCGTGGTAGATCTACTCTTGTACTACCCATATCATAAATATTAATCAAGCAAGACATAGGGTTTTACCTCCATCGAGAGGGCCCGAACTTGGGTAAAACTTCGTGTCCCTTGCCTCCTGTTACCATCCGGCCTAGACGCACAGTTCGGGACCCCCTACCCGAGATCCGCCGGTTTTGACACCGACATTGGTGCTTTCATTGACAGTTCCTCTATGTCGTCGCCGTCAGGCTCGATGGCTCCTACGATCATCGATGGCGATGCAGTCCAGGGTGAGACCTTCGTCCCCGGATAGATCTTCGTCTTCGGCGGCTTCGCACTGCGGGCCAATTCACTTGGCCATCTAGAGCAGATCGAAAGCTACGCCCCTGGCCGTTAGGTCAGGTTTGGAAGTTTAAACTACACGGTTGACATCCGCGGGGACTTGATCTTCGACGGATTCGAGCCACTGCCGAGCGCGCCGCACTGTCACGACGAGCATGATCTAGCTCTGCCACCGAACAGTGCCCTGAAGGCCGCACCCGCATCAGCTTCGACCTTTAATTCAGAGCCAACTGCGCTCGAGGATGGGCGGTTTGTTGCCACCTCGAGGGCTGCGATCCCAACGGCGATTGAGCCGAACACTAGCCCCGCACTCCGCGAGACTCGTGGCTCCAAGGAGCCGAACTCCTCTCCGGACTCCGAACCCTCCGCGCCCCTGCCGATCGAATCCGATTGGGCGCCGATCATGGAGTTCACTACCGCGGACATCTTTCAGCACTCGCCTTTTGGCGATATTCTGAAGACACTGGAGTCTCTCTCTTTATTAGGAGAGCCCTGGCCGGACTACGGTCAGCAAGGTTGGGGTATGGATGATGAAGAAATTCAAAACCCACCCACCACCCACTTTGTAGCCACTGTCGACGATTTAACCGACATGCTCGACCTCGACTCCGATGACATTGACGGTATAGACACCGATGAAGGAGACGATGAAGAACCAGCGCCTACTGAGCCCTGGAATGCCACCTTGTCATACGATGTATACATGGTGGACGCACCAAAATATGATGACGAGGAGCGGAAGGACGCACCGAAGGCTTGTTCCCTCGAAAAGCAGTCAAAACGGCGACGCAAGCGCCGCCCCAAATCCCGCCTCGACAGAAATAGCGATCACACAGACCCAGCGCTGTAGCAGGGCAAACCACTGCCGGACAACGGTAATCCGGATAATCAAACCGAACAAACAAATCCTATCAAGGATAATGGTCCGGACGACATAACGCCGGACAGGCAGCCGGAGCAGCAGAACACCCGTAAAAGGCTTGTTGCCACCGCGAGGAACCTTAAAAGCAGAAGCGAAGGCTCAACGCCGCGCAAGACACGCTCCAATTCAGATGGAGCAAAATACTCAACACTGCAGCAAGGTACGGCGACAATCGCCCCTCCAAGAGCTACCCAAAGCGGAAGCTGCTACCCGAATTCGATGAGGAGGCCTCAGACCCCCCACAACTAATCAAAGCAGCCACCTGGTCGGATAGACGACCCCTCTACCAACACAAAGCGGCATACAACGCCGCTCACAATACAACATGCGACCCAGGCGAGGTTTCGCACCCAAAGGACGGCGCAACAAGATCCATCTATGGACCACGCAAGCGCGCCCCAGCATACAATGCAACACAACAAACATCCGAACAACACAGTACACCCAGCTACAGGGGTGCTGCACACCCCCTATGTTTCACCGACGAGGTGCTGGACAATGAATTTCCAGAGGGATTTAGTGAAGGAAATATGCCCTAGATGCAATAATAAAGTTATTATTTATTTCCTTATATCATGATAAATGTTTATTATTCATGCTAGAATTGTATTAACCGGAAACATAATACATGTGTGAATACATAGACAAACAGAGTGTCACTAGTATGCCTCTACTTGACTAGCTCGTTAATCAAAGATGGTTATGTTTCCTAACCATGAACAAGGAGTTGTTATTCGATTAACGGGATCACATCATTAGGTGGATGATCTGATTGACATGACCCATTCCATTAGCTTAGCACCCGATCGTTTAATATGTTGCTATTGCTTTCTTCATGACTTATACATGTTCCTATGACTATGAGATTATGCAACTCCCGTTTGCCGGAGGAACACTTTGTGTGCTACCAAATGTCACAACGTAAATGGGTGATTATAAAGGTGCTCTACAGGTGTCTCCAAAGGTACATGTTGGGTTGGCGTATTTCGAGATTAGAATTTGTCACTCCTATTGTTGGAGAGGTATCTCTGGGCCCTCTCGGTAATACACATCACATAAGCCTTGCAAGCATTGCAACTAATGAGTTAGTTGCGAGATGATGTATTACGGAACGAGTAAAGAGAGTTGCCGGTAACGAGATTGAACTAGGTATGGGATACCGACGATCGAATCTCGGGCAAGTAACATACCGATGACAAAGGGAACAACGTATGTTGTTATGCGGTCTGACCGATAAAAGATCTTCGTAGAATATGTAGGAGCCAATATGAGCATCCAGGTTCCGCTATTGGTTATTGACTGGAGACGTGTCTCGGTCATGTCTACATTGTTCTCGAACCCGTAGGGTCCGCACGCTTAAGGTTTCGATGACAGTTATATTATGAGTTTATGAGTTTTGATGTACCGAAGTTAGTTCGGAGTCCCGGATGTGATCACGGACATGACGAGGAGTCTCTAAATGGTCGAGACATAAAGATTGATATATTGGACGGCTATATTCAGACACCGGAAGTGTTCCGGGAGATTTCGGACAAAACCGGAGAGCCGGAGGGTTACCGAAACCCCCCCGGGGGGTTAATGGGCCTCATGGGCCTAAAGTGGAGAAGAGGAGGGGCTGCCAGGGCAGGCCGCGTGCCCCCTCTCCCCCTAGTCCTAATTGGACAAGGAGGGAGGGGCGGCGCCCCCCCTTTTCCTTCTCTCCTTCTCCCTCTCCTACTTGGACAAGGAAAGGGAGGGGAGTCCTACTCCCGGTAGGAGTAGGACTCCTCCTGCGCGCCTCCGACTAGGGCTGGCCGCACCCCCCCTTGGATCCTTTATATACGGAGGCAAGGGGCACCCCTAGACACACAAGTTGATCCACGTGATCATATTCTTAGCCGTGTGCGGTGCCCCCTTCCACCATAGTCCTTGAGAATATTGTAGCAGTGCTTACGTGAAGCCCTGCGACGGTAGTACATCAAGATCATCACCACACCGTCGTGCTGACGGAACTCTTCCCCGACACTTTGCTGGATCGGAGTCCGGGGATCGTCATCGAGCTGAACGTGTGCTAGAACTCGGAGGTGCCGTAGTTTAGTGCTTGATCGGTCGGGCCATGGAGACGTACGACTACATCAACCAAACGCTTCCGTTGTCGATCTACAAGGGTACGTAGATCACACTCTCCCCCTCTCGTTGCTATGCATCACCATGATCTTGCATGTGCGTAGGATTTTTTTTGAAATTACTACGTTCCCCAACAGTGGCATCCGAGCCTAGGTTTTATATGTTGATGTTATATGCACGAGTAGAACACAAGTGAGTTGTGGGCGATATAAGTCATACTGCTTACCAACATGTCATACTTTGGTTCGGCGGTATTGTTGGACGAAGCGGCCCGGACCGACATTACGCGTACGCTTACGCGAGACCGGTTCTCCCGACGTGCTTTGCACATAGGTGGCTTGCAGGTGACAGTTTCTCCAACTTTAGTTGAACCGAGTGTGGCTACGCCCGGTCCTTGCGAAGGTTAAAACAGCACCAACTTGACAAACTATCGTTGTGGTTTCGATGCGTAGGTAAGATTGGTTCTTGCTTAAGCCCGTAGCAGCCACGTAAAACTTGCAACAACAACGTAGAGGATGTCTAACTTGTTTTTGCAGGGCATGTTGTGATGTGATATGGTCAAGACATGATGTTAAATTTTATTGTATGAGATGATCATGTTTTGTAACCGAGTTATCGGCAACTGGCAGGAGCCATATGGTTGTCGCTTTATTGTATGCAATGCAACTGCGCTGTAATGCTTTACTTTATCACTAAGCGGTAGCGATAGTCGTGGAAGCATAAGATTGGCGAGACGACAACGATGCTACAATGGTGATCAAGGTGTCGCGCCGGTGATGATGGTGATCATGACGGTACTTCAGAGATGGAGATCACAAGTACAAGAAGATGATGGCCATATCATATCACTTATATTGATTGCATGTGATGTTTATCTTTTATGCATCTTATCTTGCTTTGATTGACGGTAGCATTATAAAGATGATCTCTCACTAATTATCAAGAAGTGTTCTCCCTGAGTATGCACCGTTGCGAAAGTTCTTCGTGCTGAGACACCACGTGATGATCGGGTGTGATAGGCTCTATGTTCAAATACAACGGGTGCAAAACAGTTGCACACGCAGAATACTCAGGTTATACTTGACGAGCCAAGCATATACAGATATGGCCTCGGGGCACAGAGACTGAAAGGTCGAGCGTGAATCATATAGTAGATATGATCAACATAGTGATGTTCACCAATGAAACTACTCCATCTCACGTGATGATCGGACATGGTTTAGTTGATTTGGATCACGGAATCACTTAGAAGATTAGAGGGATGTCTATCTAAGTGGGAGTTCTTTAAATATGATTAATTGAACCTAAATTTACCATGAACTTAGTACCTGATAGTATCTTTCTTGTTTATGTTTGATTGTAGATAGATGGCCCGTGTTGTTGTTCCGTTGAATTTTAATGCGTTCCTTGAGAAAGCAAAGTTGAAAGATGATGGTAGCAATTACACGGACTGGGTCCGTAACTTGAGGATTATCCTCATTGCTGCACAGAAGAATTACGTCTTGGAAGCACCGCTGGGTGCCAGGCCTGCTGCTGGAGCAACACCAGATGTTATGAACGTCTGGCAGAGCAAAGCTGATGACTACTCAATAGTTCAGTGTGCCATGCTTTACGGCTTAGAATCGGGACTTCAACGACGTTTTGAACGTCATGGAGCATATGAGATGTTCCAGGAGTTGAAGTTAATATTTCAAGCAAATGCCCGGTGAGAGATATGAAGTCTCCAATAAGTTCTATAGCTGCAAGATGGAGGAGAACAGTTCTGTCAGTGAGCATATACTCAAAATGTCTGGGTATAATAATCACTTGATTCAATTGGGAGTTAATCTTCCAGATGATTGCGTCATTGACAGAATTCTCCAATCACTGCCACCAAGCTACAAGAGCTTCGTGATGAACTATAATATGCAAGGGATGAATAAGACTATTCCCGAGCTCTTCGCAATGCTGAAAGCTGCGGAGGTAGAAATCAAGAAGGAGCATCAAGTGTTGATGGTCAACAAGACCACTAGTTTCAAGAAAAAGGGCAAATGGAAGAAGAAGGGAAACTTCAAAAAGAACAGCAAGCAAGTTGCTACTCAAGAGAAGAAACCCAAACCTGGACCTAAGCCTGAAACTGAGTGCTTCTACTACAAGCAGACTGGTCACTGGAAGTGGAACTGCCCCAAGTATTTGGCGGATAAGAAGGATGGCAAGGTGAACAAAGGTATATGTGATATACATGTTATTGATGTGTACCTTACTAATGCTCGCAGTAGCACCTCGGTATTTGATACTAGTTCTGTTGCTAATATTTGCAACTCGAAACAGGGACTACGGATTAAGCGAAGATTGGCTAAGGACGAGGTGACGATGCACGTGGGAAACGGTTCCAAAGTCGATGTGATCGCAGTCAGCACGCTACCTCTACATCTACCTTCGGGATTAATATTAGACCTAAATAATTGTTATTTGGTGCCAGCGTTAAGCATGAACATTATATCTGGATCTTGTTTGATACGAGACGGTTATTCATTTAAATCTGAGAATAATGGTTGTTCTATTTATATGAGTAATATCTTTTATGGTCATGCACCCTTAAAGAGTGGTCTATTTTTATTGAATCTCGATAGTAGTGACACACATATTCATAGTGTTGAAGCCAAAAGATGCAGAGTTGATAATGATAGTGCAACTTATTTGTGGCACTGCCGTTTAGGTCTTATCAGTGTAAAGCGCATGAAGAAACTCCATATTGATGGACTTTTGGAACCACTTGATTATGAATCACTTGGTACTTGCGAACCGTGCCTCATGGGCAAGATGACTAAAACACCGTTCTCTGGTACTATGGAGAGAGCAACAGATTTGTTGGAAATCATACATACAGATGTATGTGGTCCGATGAATATTGTGGCTCGTGGCGGATATCGTTATTTTCTCACCTTCACAGATGACTTAAGCAGATATGGGTATATCTACTTAAAGAAACACAAGTCTGAAACATTTGAAAACTTCAAAGAATTTCAGAGTGAAGTAGAAAATCATCGTAACAAGAAAATAAAATTCCTACTATCTGATCGTGGAGGAGAATATTTGAGTTACGAGTTTGGTGTACATTTGAAAAATTGTGGAATAGTTTCGCAACTCATGCCACCCAGAACACCACAGCGTAATGGTGTGTCCGAACGTTGTAATTGTACTTTAGTAGATATGGTGCGATCTATGATGTCTCTTACTAATTTACCGCTATCGTTTTGGGGATACGCTCTAGAGACGGCTGCATTCACGTTAAATAGGGAACCATCAAAATCCGTTGAGATGACGCCTTATGAACTGTGGTTTGGCAAGAAACCAAAGTTGTCGTTTCTGAAAGTTTGGGGCTGCAATGCTTATGTGAAAAAGCTTCAACCTGATAATCTTGAACCCAAATTGGAGAAATGTGTCATAGGATATCCAAAGGAGACTATTGGATACATCTTCTATCACAGATCCGAAGGCAAGACTTTTGTTGCTAAATTCGGAAACTTTCTAGAGAAGGAGTTTCTCTCGAAAGAAGTGAGTGGGAGGAAAGTAGAACTTGACGAGGTAACTGTACCTGCTCCCTTATTGGAAAGTAGTGCATCACAGAAAACTGTTTCTGTGACACCTACACCAGTTACTGAGGAAGCTAATGATGATGATCATGAAACTTCAGAACAAGATACTGCTGAACCTCGTAGAATAACCAAAGTGAGATCCGCGCCAGAGTGGTACGATAATCCTGTTCTGGAAGTCATGCTACTAGATCATGATGAACCTACGAACTATGAAGAAGCGATGGTGAGCCCAGATTCCGCAAAATGGCTTGAAGCCATGAAATCTGAGATGGGATCCATGTATGAGAACAAAGTATGGACTTTTGTTGACTTGCCCGATGATCGGGAAGCAATTAAGAATAAATGGATCTTCAAGAAGAAGATTGACGCTGACAGTAATATTACTTTCTACAAAGCTTGACTTGTCGCAAAAGGTTTTCGGCAAGTTCAAGGGATTGACTACGATGAGACCTTCTCACCCGTAGCGATGCTTAAGTCTGTCTGAATCATGTTAGCAATTGCCGCATTTTATGATTATGAAATTTGGCAGATGGATGTCAAAACTGCATTCCTGAATGGATTTCTGGAAGAAGAGTTGTATATGATGCAACCAGAAGGTTTTGTCGATCCAAAGGGAGCTAACAAAGTGTGCAAGCTCCAGCGATCCATTTATGGACTGGTGCAAGCCTCTCGAAGTTGGAATAAATGCTTTGATAGTGTGATCAAAGCATTTGGTTTTATACAGACTTTTGGAGAAGCCTGTATTTACAAGAAAGTGAGTGGGAGCTCTGTAGCATTTCTGATATTATATGTGGATGACATATTACTAATTGGAAATGATATAGAATATCTGGATAGCATAAAGGGATACTTGAATAAGAGTTTTTCAATGAAAGACCTTGGTGAAGCTGCTTACATATTAGGCATTAAGATCTATAGAGATAGATCAAGACGCTTAATTGGACTTTCACAAAGCACATACCTTGACAAAATTTTGAAGAAGTTCAAAATGGATCAAGCAAAGAAAGGGTTCTTGCCTGTGTTACAAGGTGTGAAGTTGAGTAAGACTCAATGCCCGACCACTGTAGAAGATAGAGAGAAAATGAAAGATGTTCCCTATGCTTCAGCCATAGGCTCTATCATGTATGCAACGTTGTGTACCAGACCTGATGTGTGCCTTGCTATAAGTCTAGCAGGAAGGTACCAAAGTGATCCAGGAGTGGATTACTGGACAACGGTCAAGAACATCCTGAAATACCTGAAAGGGACTAAGGATATGTTTCTCATATATGGAGGTGACAAAGAGATCATCGTAAAAGGTTACGTTGATGCAAGCTTTGACACTGATCCGGACGATTCTAAATCGCAAACCGGATACGTGTTTACATTAAACGGTGGAGCTGTCAGTTGGTGCAGTTCTAAACAAAGCGTTGTAGCGGGATCTACATGTGAAGCGGAGTACATAGCTGCTTCGGAAGCAGCAAATGAAGGATTCTGGATGAAGGAGTTCATATCCGATCTAGGTGTCATACCTAGTGCATCCGGTCCAATGAAAATCTTTTGTGACAATACTGGTGCAATTGCCTTGGCAAAGGAATCCAGATTTCACAAGAGAACCAAGCACATCAAGAGACGCTTCAATTCCATCCGGGATCTAGTCTAGGTGGGAGACATAGAGATTTGCAAGATACATACGGATCTGAATGTTGCAGACCCGTTAACTAAGCCTCTTCCACGAGCAAAACATGATCAGCACCAAGGCTCCATGGGTGTTAGAATCATTACTATGTAATCTAGATTATTGACTCTAGTGCAAGTGGGAGACTGAAGGAAATATGCCCTAGAGGCAATAATAAAGTTATTATTTATTTCCTTATATCATGATAAATGTTTATTATTCATGCTAGAATTGTATTAACCGGAAACATAATACATGTGTGAATACATAGACAAACAGAGTGTCACTAGTATGCCTCTACTTGACTAGCTCGTTAATCAAAGATGGTTGTGTTTCCTAACCATGAACAAGGAGTTGTTATTTGATTAACGGGATCACATCATTAGGTGAATGATCTGATTGACATGACCCATTCCATTAGCTTAGCACCCGATTGTTTAATATGTTGCTATTGCTTTCTTCATGACTTATACATGTTCCTATGACTATGAGATTATGCAACTCCCGTTTGCCGGAGGAACACTTTGTGTGCTACCAAACGTCACAACGTAAATGGGTGATTATAAAGGTGCTCTACAGGTGTCTCCAAAGGTACATGTTGGGTTGGCGTATTTCGAGATTAGGATTTGTCACTCCGATTGTCGGAGAGGTATCTCTGGGCCCTCTCGGTAATACACATCACATAAGCCTTGCAAGCATTGCAACTAATGAGTTAGTTGCGAGGATGTATTACGGAACGAGTAAAGAGACTTGCCAGTAACGAGATTGAACTAGGTATGGGAGACCGACAATCGAATCTCGGACAAGTAACATATCGATGACAAAGGGAACAACATATGTTGTTATGCGGTCTGACCGATAAAAGATCTTCGTAGAATATGTAGGAGCCAATATGAGCATCCAGGTTCCGCTATTGGTTATTGACCGGAGACGTGTCTTGGTCATGTCTACATTGTTCTCGAACCCGTAGGGTCCGCATGCTTAAGGTTTCGATGACAGTTATATTATGAGTTTATGAGTTTTGATGTACCGAAGTTAGTTCGGAGTCCCAGATGTGATCACGGACATGACGAGGAGTCTTGAAATGGTCGAGACATAAAGATTGATATATTGGACGGCTATATTCGGACACCGGAAGTGTTCCGGGTGATTTCGGACAAAACCGGAGAGCCGGAG